>NC_052154.1:175341169-175641169 GCF_902713615.1 Scyliorhinus canicula | reverse complement strand
TTTATGGCGGATGCCACTCGTGGACCCGGCCCGCGAAATACTTCCCCCCCTTTGGCTGGCTCGCGTACCCTGGATCGCCCGACCACTGTGCCCCCAGCCCCGAATGTCCCCCCTACCCACGGATTGGCCCTCCCCCAACTGTGGCGGCACTGGACTGAGTCCGCAGCCGCCACGCTGAGTTCCCGACGGACCACACGCGACCCACGCCATCGGGAACTCGGCCGGTCGGGGGCGGAGCATTGGGGGGGCGGGCCTCAGGCATTGGCCTGAGGTCATGGATACATGGCGGGCCGTGTTCCTAGAGTACGCCGCTTTGGAGGAGGCAGAGCATTGGGGAAGTGGCACAACCCTGTTTCTGTCGGGAATTTGGATTCTCCAGACCGTCGCCGAACGCGATTTTAGCGGCAGCGACCGGAGAATCCAGCCCCCTGTGGCCCATGTAACATTTGATGCACAAATGGGGTGGATTCGCCTGAAACATCGTTATTTTGAATTGAGTAGAAAAATTCCTCCATTTTTGACTTGTTTCTATAATTGAAATATTTTAGATAAATTAGATCATTCTGTGAATCACAAAGTTAATGAATAATAAAAGAATACATGGAGGTTGTTTGGTGCAATGGGTAGTGTCCCTGCCTCTGAGCCAATGGCTCTGGGTTTGACTTCCACCCCAGGAGCTAATGGCTGAGGAAGGTGTCTTCATAATGAGGTCAAACAGGTTTAGGGCAACCTGCAAATCCTTCCAAACACGCCAATGGCTGGCGGTAAGAAATGAAATGAATGAAAATCGCTTATTGTCACGAGTAGGCTTCAATGAAGTTACTGTGAAAAGTCCCTAGTCGCCACATTCCGGCGCCTGTCCGGGGAGGCTGGTACGGGAATCGAACCATGCTGCTGGCCTGCTTGGTCTGCTTTAAAAGCCAGTGATTTAGCCTGGTGAGCTAAACCAGCCCCTCTAAGAGCAGAATGGGCTCCTGATCAGCCACGCTTGATGTGGAGTGGTGCCCCTCGAGCCCCTGGTGACAGACTAGTAAACTGTCCCAGGGATTACTCGCTACGGAAACAGTTCCACCTTAGTGCATGACTAGGTGCGGGGAAGGGAATTGGAATTGGAAAGAGAATGCAATGGATATAATCTCTGGTTTATATAATCTGGCTATATCTAAAATCTTATTTTGCATTTGGCAGTCTCAAATCTATGCTGGTGGACAATAGCCTTCTGCAGCTTGCATTGCGTACTCTGATCAATTTAACATCACTCAGACACTTTGCAGTGTAAAAATATTTAAGGTGCAAGATCAACAATATCTATACTTGACAGCTTGTAATGCATGTGTGAAAAGCCAACTTCTGTTTTTCAGTATGGATTATTGTGCATTTGTAAAATTGCAAATATCAGCCGATCAGTATCCAACATGATCCCTTCTGAACATTAAAACTTAGAAATGCAGCATGGCTTTCACCCCATTGTGTTGTTCCTCGTGACTTAATAAAGCTCGTAGTCTCAAATGTGGAGAAGATGCTTTATTGTGAATTTGTTCTCTCTTCAGAGCGTTACCTACGGCTACCTCAAGTGCTGCTAGCTGGCGTGTCTGTGTCCTGCTCCAAGTTCTGCCCTCTGTGAAGTGTGTCCTCATTTCCTGTCCCGGTCTATTTATATGGCTCTCCCGTGCTCCCTCTAGTGTTTGCTCAGTTGTATTGCATCTAGTTAACTTGTGATCACCACACCCATAACCTCACATAAACTAATATCTTCTATTTTAAAGGGATTTAACTATAATTGCCACAATTTGAAGGGAACTAAATTTTATTTCTGAAACAATGACCTGTATGCTTGACTCTGCCTAGTTTGACATTGAAGGGATTGCTAAGCCTCCATTATAGAGGGCAGGAAATCACACTCATTTCAGGCCAGAAGTATGCAACCCGCCATTTTGGATTCAGGCCTTCTATAGTTAACCGAAACACGCACCAGAACTATTTGAACTAATGAGTAACATTTTCAAATTAGAGTCCTGTGTTTTTTGGAGAACTCTTTCCGAACTTTGGTTTTAGTCCAACCAAGTCATCAAGTTACAGTTCCCGGGCAACCTGAATACCCCTTCTGGTGTTAGGAATGGGTTAACAGACCTTCCAATTAAAAACTAACTTGATGTCAATTATCCAATAGAAGCCACTGATATATGAAGGGGTGACAGGTGACACTATTCGTTGGCGGAGATTTGTGTGAAAAGTTGGATCAAAGAAATGCAGGTGTTTGATGGAGAAGCGTAATTCTTGTCTCCTTTACTTTACAGCAAACCAGAAGCTTAAACGCCTGGAACTCCGGCACAGCTACAGAGCTGTCTTACACATGAACATACTAAAAGAAGGATGGGGATGATAAGAGGAGGAAGCACAGGGGTGATATTGACCTCTGGGAACCCAAGCTCTCACTGAGGCACTCATTCAAGAGCCTTTTGTCTGGCGATTCCTCCCATCCCCAATACACCAACAGTCCCACAATGTTTATCATCACAGTCCTTATAGCCCCTGTCTTCCATCAGTCCAGCTTTGTGAATCGTGCCCTCGCTTTACTACAAATATAACAACAACTTGCATTTATATAGCTCCTATATCATAACAGAACAACACCAAGGGATGACACTGGAGGTTTCAAATAATACTCAACATCAACTCACATAAGAATATATAGGTTGCGTGGTCTTACGGAACTTAAATTTAAGAGACGTGTTGCTGAAGTTATTTGGCTTACACGGATCAGAACAAATATTTGGGGCGGGATTCTCTAATAATGGGGCTATGTCCCCACACCGGCGTGAAAACCGGCGGAAGCGACGCCGGGGTCAACGGCTCCTGAGGGTGGGAATTCTCAACTTTCTAGGCGGCTAGGTTGGCGCAGGAGTGGTCCCAGCAGCTCTAGCTGGCGTGGAACGGCCTGCGCGAGTTCGCCCATGAGCAGAATGGCTGGTGTATTTTCACATATGCACAGAGTGGCTGGCGTGATTCGGCGATGCGCGGGGGTTCCCTTCTCTGCGCCAGCACCCGGGCAATATGGCGGAGCTCTACAGGGGCCCAGCGCAGAGGAAAGTAGGCCCACACAGAACCAGCCCACCCGCCAATCGGTAGGCTCCGATCACTGGCCAGGCTACCGTTGGGGCCCCTGCCCCCCGCCCCCCCCCCCCCCCCCCCCCCCCCCTCCAGGACGGCCCCCGCACACTCACCTTCCAGGTCCTGCCGTATGGAAGGTGAGTAATCCATGCCGGCAGGACCTGGCCAAACTCGTTGGCCATTCAGCCCATCTGTACCGGAGAATCGCCGGGGGGCCACTGTCAACGGCCCCCGACCGGCATGGTGGCGATCCCACCGGCGCCCAACAAACGGCGCTGGAGAATGGCGAGGCCGGCGTCAGGGCAGCGGGGCATGATTCCCGCGCCCCCCCAGGGATCCTCCGACCTGGCGCAGGGTCGGAGAATCCCGGCCAAGAATTCTAAATTTCAAATCTTCACAGTAATTTATGCTCCAGGAGAAAAGGGCGCTGACTGGTTTTCAACTCAACTTTGTTGGCTGAGGTGCTGCCATGGAGAAAGCAACAGGGAACTCCCAGGTGGTGCAAAAAAAGTTGCAAGGCTTGAGCATATTCCTTTTTTTTTCAGAGAACGGATCCCTGTGTATAAACGTATATTGTTTCTAGCAAGGGTAAATGAGCCACATTATGAGCTTGATTAATTGTACTAATTTGATTGTTAATTCAGATATTAGTGCATTCAGGATTGATCAGTAAGTGCTTTGCAATTACAGAATCACATCTAACATTAGGCAAACAACGGGTGGGATTCTCCGTCCCGCCGCACCCATTTTCTGGTGCGGCACGCCCCCACCAGCAGCAGGATTCTCCATCCTGCCAGCTGGCCACTGGGGTTTCCCATTGTGGACACCCCCACACTGTGTGATTTCACAATCGATAAAAGGCAAAATCAGCACATCAGGACCAATGAGCACAATTCTCAATAAAGTCCACTTAAAGGTTGAAAATGAATGAAATGAAATGAAAATCGCTTATTGTCACGAGTAGGCTTCAATAAAGTTACTGTGAAAAGCCCCTAGTCGCCACATTTCAGGGCCTGTTCAGGGAGGCTGGTACGGGAATTGAACCGTGCTGCTGGCCTGCCTTGGTCTGCTTTAAAAGCCAGCGATTTAGCCCAGTGTGCTAAACCAGCCCCTGAAAAGCAGTTACTTGTTCATTTTGCCTGTCAAGTTTAAGATAGGCTTCCATTATTTCTAATAATTTAATCAAATGTATGGCATTGCTTTCTGTCTCTGGAAAGGATTAGTGTCAAGCAAACTATCAATCAGAGGGCTATCATTTGCCAAGTAATCAAGTCAACTGGCAATCAGACAAAACCTGTTCTCCATTTTGCCCCAGTAATTGCTAAAACTATTGAGGCATGTTTACTGTTTGATATTATAAAGCTACTCAAAACATTTAATAGTTGTGCTGTATTTCAAGAATACAATAATGTTTGATGATTGTGTATATTCCTATCTCTTCTAAACAACTGAATAATTTAAATCATTGTATTGACAAACTATTGATTGCTTTAATAAGTCTATCACTCATGACTATATAAAATACATTAAGACTGTAACAACCATATTTGTTTTCTGTCAATAGTGGTTAGCAAGTACAAATTGAATTCATTTTAGAATAACTATAGAAACTACACGTGATACAATTCAAACAATTGATCTGAGTAAATAGATTCCATCACATATGTGAATACTCTGTGTTCTTCAATCGAGGTTATTCAACACCAACTTCAATATTCACCTTTTTCACCTGAGTAGTTTTAATCTGCAGGGTCTTCAATATATCAAAATCTGTAGTTCCACATCTATAGTTCGACAAGCTCCCACATGGGAGACTGGTCAAGAAGGTGTTGCCCATTTCGGTCCCAACAGCGTCGTCAATACTGTTGCTAATATTAATGATGTTGGTGAACCACAAGCCTTCCCTTATATCGATCAAATAACCACACAACCAGTTAGTTAGTTCATAAGATGCTTTATTTATATACACAAGAGTTATCTCGACATGCAAGCACAATATCTATTATGAGTTAAACTACACCTATCAGCTACAATAACCTATACTTAACTTCAGGGCGACCGGCATTGTGCAAATGGATAAGGCCTTTATCTGGATTTCACTTGGCTGATTCGAAGAAAGCGGCTCTGTACCTGCTGGGCTCATCCATCATGTAGCGATCGTTTGTCTTGAACTTGGCTGGCTGTTCCTGCTACAGATGGGCTGGCGCAGGCTGGATCCAAAAGGGACAGAACACATGGCTGTGCTCTCTTTTATCCCTCTGGGATTTTGCGCTCTTTGGGGCGGTCCTTAACCTTGGACGCAATAGTTCGACAGGGCTCTGATCACTGTCTTCGATTTCGGCCAATAAAGGGGCGGGTGGCTCGGTGGCTGGGTGGGTCCTTAGCGGTCATTGACCTTGGCAGTTGGTCTTTCTGAGTAAAGGGAATGGCGCCGATCAGTCTGCGGCTGTATCGGTTTTTTGATTGGAATTCTATTGTCCTGGGAAAATGGGCCATTAAAATGCAAACGAGCGGGGGGTTTTGATCAGGTCTGGTTACCTGTGTTTTAGATACACTCAAGGCTACAGACAAGGCTACAGACCGTGTGCTGGGTAGTAGGATTAGAGAGCTGCTTGATGCAGACACAATAGGCCTCCTATGCAGTAAAACTCTATGACTCCATAACATAAATTGTTCAGTTTCGAAGCATTGAGTTGGTCAATATTCACCAATATCGCTACACTCTTCCCCGAACAAATAATATACAGAGTTAACAGGTAACTAAATGACTAATCATTTGGCTATGCTTCATTTCATTTACAATAGTTTCTGGCTGCACATCAGATCAGGAAACATCAAAAGAGAAACAGGTACATACAGTGAGACCAGAGGCTGGATTGTGACAGCGGGTTCAGGGCCTAGTGAAGTCAGAAATTCCTAATCACTGTCTCAGAGGTTGTCTTGGGATTCTGATATCCCTGGGTCAGAATAGATTTGAATTTTCAAAGAGGGGTGAGGGGGAATGGGGAACTTGCTTGCCCCCAATGGTGACCCTTTGAGCTTCTTAAGGAGCTTGTTAAGAGGCCTGCCCATTCGGCGCTGCAATTTCCAATGCGTTTTTGGGGTTCACTGTGGGGCCCAAGTGAGTTTATCTGTTATTGATATTTATTCAAATGTGTGGGGCAACTCTTGCTAATGCAGACACTGCTCCTGACCTAGTTGCCCATGATTGCCTTCCATCAACTTCAACCATCTGGCCACCTGCTCTAATCGGCAAGTCAACGGCAACCCCTAACTTGCCACTGCTGCCAGGCAGGCAGCTCTTGTCTCGTGGTCTTGTGGACGTGCTCCGCGCCTCCGACTGGGGACTGAGCTCACCTCCTGGGCCAATTAAGCCATTCAAATTTGACAAGAGAGTAACACGACTGAGGCACGGGGTTGGGATGTGAAACTAATCTGGGTGTCAGGTTCCCGACCCCAATTTAAAAATCCAGCCTCACCATATCTGGCCAGAATGAAGATGACTGGGAAATTCCTCCAGCAATCACGCCCAAAGACTGCACTGCTGTCAGTGATCAGTATTAATCTTATACGTTACAGCTGGTACTATCGTCTGCTCACTGCTTTTTGTTGGGTGAGTCACTGTATTTGTTGGGGGAGTCACAACATTTATTGGGAGAAGTTTGTGTTGTTTCAGTCATGGGTTCTGTTTCCCCGAGTTCGCAAAGACTCATTTTAAATGGGATCTATAGACGTGTTGCTGTAGGCTGTTGTTTAAATAGACTCTAGTTCCGGAGTAAATAAACTTTGTCCACTGTCAAATTGACTGTTTGCTATGTTGTAAATCCCACCTGGCCACCAATTCCTTGGCTTACACAATCTAACTCACTGGTTGGGCCAATAGACATTCTGAAGAAAATTGTAGTTGAATAATTTGGGTGTGACCTGCATTTTAGAAGCTATGATTTGCCGACAAACTGTCAAAAAACAATAGTTTTCATGAAGTAACATTAGATTAGACAAGTCAGGCAGTTATTCTCCAGCAATTATTTTAGAAATGTTAATATTTCAACTGAGAGAATCATGTGTGAAATTATAACCAATCTTTTATCCCTTGAAATGCCTTCTAACTGCTGAGGAATTCCAACATGATCTCCTTTTATTTCCGATTTCCAGCATTTGCAGCATTCTACTTTTTGACATCATAAATCTCGATTGATTTAGAGGGCGAACACTGCGCCAAATTTCACACTAACTGAAACAACTGGGCTATAATTCCGATGCTCTTCAGTTTTCCTAAAGTCCTAAAAATAAATTGACAATCGTTAAATTTGATCTACCAGCCCAGATTTATTATATGCTTCCTCTCACCATTTTTCTTTCTCTCAAAATGCATGGAGGCAGAAACATTCAAGAACTATCAATGACATAACACTGGAAGTATTGCTTCTAACTTTGCTAACTCAATCTGTGAAGCAGGACAGAGAGCAAAACGGAAGACGATGGAATGAAAATTTGTTTGAGACGGTGACACAAAATGGGTAGCATTGGATTGGTCACTGTTTTACACAGCATCTAATATTTTTCCCACAGCTACAAGACTCCTCAACTACTCCCCCTCGGACTGATCTGTTTCCTGTAAGAACACTATTCACGACACCCTATGCTGCTCTTGCTCATGTATTTGCTTTGTTTGTCCCCTTGTTCCGCACTGTAACCAATCACTGTTTGCCAATGTACCATTTGTCAATGTTCTCTGTTGATTATTCTTTTTGTCTACTATGTACGTATTGTGTACGTTCCCTCGGCTGCAGAAAAATACTTTTCACTGTACTTCGGTATATGTGATAATAAATCAAATCAACCAATCAAATCGAATCAATATTTAGTTCCATTGCAGTCAATGGAATTAAACAACTGGGGCGAATGCTGAACAGGCTGCCAAAGCGCAACAATTTTTTACCCAACAGTGTCACCAAGTTTTCTCATCAAAGGATTCTCCACAAAACTCCATTCAATTGGCGAACAAATTTACATGGGGGACACACGAGGAACTCTATCATGACGTAACTTTATTATGCAAACACTTCACTCTTTAATAAAGGTTGCCATAGTCAATAATATTTCACAGCATTAACATCTAATCTTCTCATATAAATGATTCAGTTGTCTGTTGATCAGATAGCTAGAGATAATATATTATAGAATCCCTACAGTGGAGAAGAAAGCCATTCGGCCCATCCAGATTGCACTGACCCTCTGAAAGAGCACCCTATCTAGACACTCCCCCCCCACCCAATCCCTGTAACCCAGTAACCCCACCTAACCTTTTGGACACTAAGGGGCAATGTTATCATGGCCAATTCTCCTAACCTGTACATTTCATATAATTCATAGAACAGTACAGCACAGAACAGGCCCTTCGGCCCTCGATGTTGTGCCGAGCAATGATCACCCTACTCAAACCCACGTATACACCCTATACCCGTTACCCAACAACCCCCCCTTTAACCTTACTTTTTAGGACACTACGGGCAATTTAGCATGGCCAATCCACCTGACCCGCACATCTTTGGACTGTGGGAGGAAACCGGAGCACCCGGAGGAAACCCACGCACACACGGGGAGGACGTGCAGACTCCGCACAGACAGTGACCCAGCCGGGAATCGAACCTGGGACCCTGGAGCTGTGAAGCATCTATGCTAACCACCATGCTACCGTGCTGCCCCTAAGCAGTGGACTGTGGGAGGAAACCGGAGCACTGGGAGGATATCCACGCAAACACGGGGAGAACATACAAACTCAGTCACTCAAGGCCGGAAGTGAACACGGGTCCCTGGCGCTGTGAGACAGCAGTGCTAACCACTATGCCACCATATGTTTTATATCAACCTGTGATGTGTCAGAGAACCTTGTAAAAGAACATCTATTGTATTCTGAAAGCTGTAGCAGAAATCTCAGAAGTACCTTTCAGCAATTGTCCTTCTCACAATCCAAATTATATTTACATCATCACCAACTGCAAGTAACGTATGGCTTTTTCCAGTGGCCATGTGACAAATACAATGCAAATACAATGATGCAGAATAAATCATTTGAGTGTCAAATTTGTTTTACCAATTTGAAGTTATATACACAACTTAATTTTTATATTTTCTTCACTCCATGTTAGTAGTGTTCAAGTTCTGTTATCTGCCCAACAAAGGTACATCTTCCTTTGAACTTATTGTTAGATTAAAACCTCAGCTAAATAAAATTCTGAATTATCATAAGAGCTTAATCAGCTGTGCTGGCTACTGATTTGGTTTCTAATATAAAAGAAAATTTGTTGCTTTTAGAATAACATGCTATTGCCTATTATATTTATGAGGTTATTTTTCTGAGTGTTCTTGAAAAGCAAATGAGCATTTACAGGTGCAGGTGTCATCAGTTACAAGCTGTTTTATACCCAATTATTTTTTTCCAATTAAGAGGCAATTTAGCGTGGCCAATTCACCTACCCTGCACATCTTTTGGGGTTGTGATTTGAGACCCACGCAGACACGGGGTGAATGTGCAACTCCACACGGGCAGTGACCCGGGGCCGGGATCGAACCCGGGTTCTCGGCAATGTGAGGCAGCAGTGCTAACCACTGGGCCACCGTGCCACCCGCTTTCAAGGTTTTTTGTCTGGTGTCTGGTAGCGCGGTATCTGTAAAAGAAACATGTATTCCTCACAAAAGAGTTTTAACTGGGTTTTCGTAGCATCATAGAATTGACAGTGCAGAAGGAGGCCATTCGGCCCATCTAGTCTGCACCGGCCCTTACAAAGAGCACTCTACTCAAGCCCACATATCTACCCCAGTGATTTGGCCTCCACAGCCTACTGTGGCAAAGAGTTCCACAGATTCACCACCTTCTGGCTGCAGAAATTCCTCCTCATCTCTGTTTTAAAGGACCGCCCCTTTCGTCTGAGATGGTGTCCTCTGCTTCTAGTTTTTCCGACAAGTGGTAACATTCTCTCCACGTCCATCTACCCAGGCCTCGCAGTATCCTGTAAGTTTCAATAAGGTCCCCCCTCATCCTTCTAAACTCCAACGAGTACAGACCCAGAGTCCTCAATCGTTCCTCATAGAACAAGTTCTTCATTCCAGGGATCATTCTTGTGAACCTCCTCTGGACCCTTTCCAGCACATCCTTCCTTAGATACGGGGCCCAAAACTGCTCACCTCTATAGGCATTTGACTGATGGATAAGATCCCTAAAATACCCATGCACCTGTGAGCCAGTACCGTTAGAGAAATTCTGAAATATCCCTATCCTCTAACGTACAAATTCACATAGTGGGGAAGAGAATCCTCACAGCCGGTAGTGTAGCAGTCACCCAGAGGCCTGTAAGCCCAGGCAGACCCTTTCCAAAAAATGCCCATGAGCGTTGGAAAGATAGTCAGGGTGATCTAGATAGGAAAATGTGAGCAAGTCCATTGCACTGCTCCAGGGCACAGAAGCCAATCAGTCCTTAATATTGGAGAGAGAACTAAATCTACCCCCACCCCTTCCCTCCATCTCATAGGTCCTTCCTGATGGCTGAAGCACTGACCGGTGGAGTGGGAGGAGAATCTGTGTTTGCATCCCTCCATAAGGTCCACCTCAAGTGTGATCTTGTTTCAGGCCCTGTTTGAGTGGGTATTGGCCCTAAAATACCAATAGCAAGAATCAAATGATCTGGCCAACAGCAAGGAGCCAGCCAACAAAGGAAAAGAGGCCAACATCAACAAGCAAAATCCTGCAGAAAGCTTGGGACGTTCCTGAAGCCTACAGGGCTGGAATAGCACCAGCAGGCCCCGAGCGAGAGTGGCTTGAAGGTAGCAAGGCCGAAGACAGGTCAGTAAAATTATAGAAGGGCCAGGGAATGCCCAAAAATCTGCTAAGTTTCCCAACTATCACAGAATTAAATAGGGACCAGAGAAGTCCTAGAGCAGGGAAATAAATAGTGAGGGAAGTTCCCCAGCTAGCAAAAGAAAATTAAGCCCAGAAATGAAAAGGTTAAGGACCTGCCTGAAATATGGACAGCAGAAACTTTATTTCCCACACTAAATAGGGGCAAAGGAAGTTCCCAAACCAATGAGCAGATCAGTGCGATGCCTCACCAAATCGAAAAGCCACAAGTAGCTGGAGCTGCACCTCTCCTTGAGGGCAGAAGGGCCCCAAGGGTCATGGAATAATTTGGGAGAGTGCCACTCCCAAGGCAACCAGCCTGGTTCAGAAGCCAATGATTGGCCTGGTTAGTGGCTTTATTGTCAATGTAAATGTGGACCAGAAAAATTTCCATATTGGCCCAAAAAGAGTGAGGGAGATGCCCCACTTAGTTGCAAAGCCACCCAGTGGTGCACCAAAAGCTGATCATTTACCATAGGGAATTGGTGTCTCAAAAGACACAGAACCTACACTGCAACTGACCTACAGAGGGACCCTGACCAGATTGGACTTCTTGCTCATTCACCAGAATGCATAATCACAATAAAAAATGAAATGAAAATCACTTATTGTCACAAGTACGCTTCAAATGAAGTTACTGTGAAAAGCCCCTAGTTGCCACATTCCGGCGCCTGTTCGGGGAGGCTGGTATGGGAATTAAACCGCGCTGCTGGCCTGCCTTGGTCTACTTTAAAAATCAGCTATTTAGCCCTGTGCTAAACCAGCCCTTGGTTAGTGGTAACCCCCTATTTAGCATAATCCATTGATATGCCATCAATTAAGATGGAGAACGCAGAGTGAATTAAGTATGGCTTTAATTGACTTACAACAGAACTGGCAGTATGCCCCACAATGAGGCAGTGTGAAAGGTCGGCAGCCTATATACCCACGCCCTAGGGGGAGGAGCCACGGGCAGAGCCAAAACCATACAACATGTAATATAGTAGCAATACTGTACAACACGTACTACCGTGGCAGCACAATACAACACAGTGGTTTCACCACATCCATATCCACTCACCAGGCTACAGCACTGTAACAAGATTTGTATGGATGCGGGCAAGGCCCATGCCAGAAGGCTACCTTCCAGCCATCAAGGCCCAGAAAGGCTGGCCCAGGTTCAGGAGCCAACTGCTCGCCTGTTGCTGTGCCAACCCAAAGTTCCGAGCAACAGAGGCTGGAACTCTCCAGTTGTACTGAGGCCCAAGCCAGAACCTGAACCCAAATCCGCTAAAGAGGTCCAAGTCGCTTTAAACCCCCCATTCTATTGACCCTTAGACTAGCCACAGTCCTTGGATCTGACTAGTTGGGATACCATTCATATCATTTGGTTTTTAGGAGAAATGACTATCTCCAACAAGAGAGGATCTAACCATTGCCTCTTGACATTCAATGGCATTACCATTGCTGAATCCCCCACAATCATCAACATTCTGGGGGTTACCATTGATCAGAAGTTGAACTGGACTAGCCACATTAACACTGTGGCTACCAAGGCAGGTCAAAGATTAGGAATCTTACGGAGAGTAACTCACCTCCTGTCCCCCCAAAGTCCGTCCACCATCTACAAGGCACAAGTCAGGAGTGCAATGGAATACTTACCAGTGCCTGGGTGAGTGCAGCTCCAACAACACTCAAGAAGCTCAAAACCATCCAGGACAAAGCAGCCCGTTTGATTGCTCCCCCTCCCACAAACATTAAAACCCTCCACCACCGACGAACAGTGGCTGCCGTGTTTCCCATCTACAAGATGAACTGCAGTAACTCACCAATGTTCCTTCGACAACACCTTCCAAACCCACGACCACTGCCATCTAGAAGGACAAGAACAGCAGATAGCTGGGAACCCCACCACCTGGAGGTTCCCCTCCAAGTTACTCACCACCCTGACTTGGAAATATATCAGCCATTCCTACGCTGTTGCTGGGGCAGCATCCTGGAACTCCCACCCTAACAGCACAGTGGGTACAGCTACACCTCAAAGACTGCAGCGGTTAAAGAAGACAACTCACCACCATCTTCTTAAGGGCAATTAGGAATGGGCAATAAATGCTGGCCCAACCAGCGACACCCACATCCCATAAATTAATTTTTTTTCAGTCAGTTATTAAACCAGACAGCACTGGCAGGCATGGGGCCCATTTCAATTTTGAAATGAGGCACTTGCACCCATCTTAGACCCGGACTTTAGAAATATATTTAGAAGTTGCCCAGTTTAGAACGTTAACTCATTTACGACTATGTTTTAGTTTTCTGCTATAACGAATAAGGAAGCATTCATATTGTTGGTGATATTTTATTTCCTAATCCAGCTCTTCGTCATCAATCTTCTACCAGCGCAAGATAAAAATGATTTTGAAATTATTCCTTTATTAAATTTTAAAACATTAAGAAACGGTAAGACTGTTGCTTGTTCTATCAAAAGATCAGTGTGGAGCATGTTGAGGCAGAAAACTGAAGAAATTTAGTACAAATATTTTATCATCAAGTGTACATCCTGGAGACCAACAAGCAGTAACCTTTTTTGCATAAGAAACCTATCTCATAGCAACCAATTCCAAATAAGAGCAGACTTGTATCTGTACTGGCACTAATGAAAATTATGTCCTTAGGGGCTCTATCAATTTATTACTGCTAAAAGGTAACAAACTATGTATAGATATTCTACGGCAGTGAATATTGACTGCAGACATAACCCCATCTGTTCACTTTTTCAATATTTGTGCCAAAACATGTTTTTTATAAATTATAAGACAAGGCATAACAGCTGTAGCTCTCTTGCATTCTTACTACATACTGGGCACCTCCACCCCCACATTCATCGTGTGGTTTGACATTACCACCATGCTAAATGGAACAGATTCACAGCAGATCTAGCAGCTCAGAATGTGAGGCACTATGGGCCGCCAGCAGCAGCAAAATTGTGTTCGACGACTCTCTGCAACCTCAACTACATATCCCTCACTTTAGGAACGGCACAGTGGCATAGTGATCAGCACCTCTGCCTCGCAGCGACAGGGACCCGGGTTCTATTCCGGCCTCGGGTGAATGTCTGTGTGGAGATTGCACGTTCTCCCCGTGTCTGCAAGGGTTTCCTCCAGGTGCTCCGGTTTCCTCCTACAGTCCAAAGATGTGCGGGTCCATGCCAAATATTGGCCCTTAGTGTCCAAAGGTTAGGTGGGGTTATGGGGATAGGGTGGAGGATTAGGCCTACGTACGGTGCTCTTTAGGAGGATTGGTGGAGATTCGATGGGAGAATGGCTTCCTTCTGCACTGTAGGGATTCTATGATTCTCTCCTCATTATGATTTACCCTTTACATCAGGTCAAGGACCAATACTGATTCATTGAGGCAGGTTACAGAGCATGCCAGGGGCAGTGCCCGCCTGTTGAAGCTTCAATATCTATTCCAAATAAGTAAAGTCGCCATAATCCCAGAAGGCCATAGGTTACTTTTTTATTCAAGGGCGAGAAATGACTGGTGGTGATTTAACCTGAGGGCCACTACACCTCAGGTGAGGGACAAGGTTGAGAAGGTGGGACCTTCATGAATAACCTCTGTCAGTACGGGAATTGAACTCATGCTGTTGGCCTCGCTCTGCATCACAGACCAGCTGTCCAGTCAACTGAGCTAATAGAAGCAGCATTTTAGAACAAAGAGATCCCTCAACCAACGGATCAGATCATGAAATGTAAACATTCAATAAATTATAGAAGAAGAGGCTCCATGAACATTCCCCTTGTGAGTGGTGGTGGAGCCGAGCGCATCTTCAGCCAGTGTGCTGCATGGTGACCCATCTCAGCTTCTTTCTGACATCCCAACTATCACAGAAGGCAGTCTAATTCAATTCAACCACCGGATATCAGGAAAAGGCTGAGTGCACTGCGTCGAGCAAAAGCTGAGTCCCAAAAACGTCCCTCTGCAATACTGAAACATTATGCTCCAGAACGAACTGCACCTCGAGCCAAGATATTCCAGTACAGCTACAATACTGGCATCTACTCGACAAAGTGGAAATTATGCAGGCTAAGCGGGCCCTCTCTTCTGTGCACTGTAAAGGACATCGTCAGAGATCACTTTCAACAAGGAGAATTGAAATAATGTAGGCGAACTACATTACAGAGTAATGTAGGTGAACTACAGAGCCCTGTAAGGACTCTGCCTGCCGGACGTCCGGTGGCGGCTATGAAGGAGCAGGTCGCACATTTGGTGGCTCCCGCTCGGGTCGGAACTTTGTACCTTTTTCCCCAATTTTTGTTTTGTCTGATCTGCAGTGGAAAATTGATGTTGGACGCAATTGTGAAGAGGAATCCTACATCAGTGCATGGAGAAGTGGACCAGGAGTGCTTACAAAGGAAGAAATAGACAAACGGAGCAGGCCTGGGCTGAGGCTGCAACGGGAGAAAGCATGGCGGAGCACTGGAGTTCTACCTTGACGACCCAGCGTTCAACGGAGCAGCTGATGTAGTTTATACAGGAGGGCTTTGCCAAGCAGAAACAGGAATGCTTGGACCCGATTAAGGAGTCGATTGCATGACTGGAACTCAGACTGGATGCTTAAGATCGGGCGATCCAGAAAGTGGAGAAGGCACTGACTGAGCAGGAGGAGCACCAAGCTGCGGTGGAGTTGGAGGTGAGGTTGCTGAGAGACCAGCAGAAAAGGCTCCAGGAGAAGGTAGAGGATCCAGAGAACAGATCCCGCCGGCAGAACCTGAGAATCGTGGGTCTCCCGGAGGGATCCGAAGGAACGGACGCAGGGACATACATAGCAGCTATGTTTGAGAAGCTACTGGGGGAAGGGATGTTCTCCCGACCCTTGGAGGTGGACAGGGCGCACAGAGCGCTAGCGAGGAAGCCGTGTGTGGGTGCCCCCCCGAGAGCAATGGTGGTGAGATTCTACAGGTACTTAGACAAGGAGTGCATTCCACAGTGGGCCAGGCAGATGCGGAGCTGCAAATGGGAGAACGGTGTCCTGAGTATGTAGCAGCATCTGAGCGCGGACATGGCCAGGAGAAGAGCAGGGTTCAACCAGATAAAATCTATCCTTTTTAAGAAGAAGGTAAAGTTTGGACTACTGGCCCCAGCCCGTCTTTGGGTTATGCGCGAAGGGCAACATTTCTATTTCGAGTCGCCCGAGGAAGCGATGGACCTCGCGTGAAGGAAAGGGCTGGTATCAGACTGAGGTGTTTGGACTGAACTTTGCTGCAGTGCTCATGTGTTTTTTTTTTGTTCTCTTCTCTTCAGTTATTTTATTAAAAAAAGAAAAGTTTTTGTCGTTGGACGTTACTTGTAATGCCCTTTGTATTGAGCTGGGGTCTGTGGACGAGCTGCTTGAGTTAAAACTTGCATTTGCACTGATGTGGTGTGAATTTTAGATGTTAGATGTTTGATGTTTGATCTTCTTTTTGATTTTCTTTGCATGTTTCTTTTGGGCAATTGGGTTGGGATTGTTCACGTTTGCATATGTGTGTCCGAGTGGGGGGGGGAGGGGAAACGGAACAGTAGGTGGGAAAATGTCTGGCACCGTGGGCGGGGGCCATCAACCTAGCTGGGCGGGCTAGCTCACGGAAGCGTAGTGGGGGGTGAGCAGATGGTATGCTTGTTGCAGGGGGCTGTGTGTATAGTGCTGTTACTGGGGGGGGGGGGATGTTCTGCTGACAGGAGAGGGACTTTAGCTGTGGGACAATAGGGAGGTCAGGGATGGAGGCCGCCTGGGGGCGGGCCTGCGGATCCGTGGGATGATGGCTGGAGACTGGACCAAGAAAGGGGATGGCTGATTGGCGGAGGGGTGGGGGGGGGGGGCAAGGAGCCCCCCAACCAAGCTGATCACATGGAATGTAAGAGGACTAAATGGACCAGTTAAGAGGGCACGCGTGATCGCGCATTTGAAGGGACTGAAAGCGGACGTGCAATGATGCAGGAGACGCACCTCAGAGTAACTGATCAGATTAGGTTAAGAAAGGGATGGGTCGGACAGGTTTTTCATTCGGGGCTGGACTCTAAGACTAAAGGGGTCGCGATCCTGGTTAATAAGCAAGTGTCATTCGAAGCGGGAAGAATAGTTGCGGACGCGGTGGGTCAGTACACAATGGTCAGTGGAAAGCTGGAGAGGCTGCCGGTGGTGCTCGTGAATGTGTACACGCCGAATTGGATGATGTGGAGTTCATAAGGAGGATGCTGGGGAAGATCCCGGGCCAGGATTCACATAAGCTGGTTATGGGGGGGGGGGGGGGGGGGGGGGGGCGGGACTTCAACACAGTCATTGATCCTGGGCTAGACCGATCTAGCTCAAGGACAAGCAGGGTGCCAGCAATGGCAAAGGAGCTAAAGGGGTTTATGGAGCAGGTTTTGGGGGGGGGGGGGGGGGGGGGGGGGGGTAGACCCATGGAGATTTGGCAGCCGCGAGTGAAGGAGTTTTCCTTCTACACACATGTGCATGAAGTGTACTCCCGGATTGACTTTTTTATCCTGAACAGGGCTTTACTGACGGGGTAGTGGACACTGAGTACTCAGTGATCACAATCTCGGATCATGTCCCACACTGGACTTACAGGTGAGCAAGGAGGGTGGCCAACGTCCGCACTGGAGGCTGGATGTGGGACTTTTAGCTGATGAGGAGAAGTGTGGGCGGCTGATGAAATGTATCCAGAACTATCTGAAAGTCAACGACACGGGAGGAGTTTCGGCTGTGGTGGTCTGGGAGGCGCTGAAGGCGGTGGTTAGAGGGGAGCTGATCTCAATACGGGCCCACAGGGAGAAGACAGACAGAGCAGAGATGGGCCGACTGATCAAGGAGATACTGCAGGTCAACAGGAGGTATGCAGAGACCCCAGAGGCAGAGCTTCTAAGGGAACGACGGAGGCTACAAGTGGAGTTTGGCTTGTTAACTAGAGGGAAGGCAGTAGAGCAGCAAGGGGGGGCGATCTATGAATATGGGGAGAAGGCCAGTAGAATGCTTGTGCAGCAGCTTAGAAAGCGGGAGGCGGCCACCGAGAATGGGAAAGTAAAGGACAGAGATGGGAATCGGGTCGGAGATTCAGCTGGGGTCAATAAGGTGTTCGAGGAATTCTACAGCAGGCTGTATGAGTCGGACCCCCAGCTGGTTCGGAGGGGATGAGGCAATTCTTAAGGGGGCTGAAGTTCCCTAAGGTTGATGAAGACTTGGTAGAATAGCTGGGGCCCCGATCGGGTTGGAAGAGATAGCAGATGGGCTGAAGGCCATACAGTCGGATAATGCCTCAGGACCGGATGGGTACCCCGTGGAGTTTTACAAAACGTTCTCTAGGATACTGGGGTTGCTGTTGATGAGGATATTCAATGAGACAAGGGAGAGAGGGGGGCTGCCCCGACGATGTCACAGGCCACTATCTCATCGATCCTGAAGCGGGATAAGGACCCGGAGTTATGCAAATCCTACAGACCGATCTCCCTACTAAATGTAGGCGCCAAACTGTTGGCTAAGATCTTGTCCTCAAGGATTGAGAACTGCGTCCCGGACGTGATTGGGGAGGGCCAGATGGGATTTGTTAAGGGGAGGCAATTGGCGGGCAATGTAAGAAGGCTGTTGAATGTTATCATGATGCCCCCAGAGGGTAGGGACATAGAGGTAGCGGTTGCAATGGACGCAGAGAAGGCATTTGACCGGGTGGAATGGGATTATCTATGGGAGGTATTAGGGCGGTTTGGATTTGGACGGGGCTTCATTGACTGGGTCAGGCTGCTGTATCAGGCGCCCACGGCGAGTGTTCGGACGAACAGGCTGACATTGGGATATTTCAGGCTGCACCGGGGGACAAGGCAGGGATGTCCCCTCTCCTCACTGCTGTTTGCATTGGCTATAGAGCCGCTGGTAATTGCGTTGAGAGCCTCAAGGTGCTGGCAAGGGCTGGTCCGGGGAGGGGAGGAACACAGAGTCTCACTATATGCGAACGATCTGCTCTTATATGTGTCGGACCCATTGGAAGGGATGGAAGAAATTATGGGGATTCTGGGGGTTTTGGCCGATTTTCAGGTTATAAATTGAACATGGGGAAAAGCGAGATGTTCGCGATCCAGGCAAGGGGGCAGGAGATGCGATTGGGGGTGCTGCCGTTTAGAGTGGTCGGGGGAAACTTTCGGTACCTAGGCATCCAGCTGGCACGAGAATGGGAATGGCTGCATAAGCCTAATCTGGCCCAAGTAGTAGACCAAATGAAGGAGGATATTAGGAGGTGGGTTGTGTTGGGTATGCTGGGTCTGTGAGGACTGCGTTTACCACAGCAGTGAGAGAGACAGGCTACCAACACTTGTAGAAGTACAACTTTATTTTATTTAACTATGAGCTGTTAAACATACAAGGTGGAAAGATAGAGGACGGTCTCTGGGCGGATGCATTGAGCAGAGTCAACGCGTCCACAACATGTGCCAGGCTCAGCCTGATACAATTTAAGGTCGTTCACCGGGTCCACATGACAGTGGCCCGGATCAGCAGATTCTTTGGGGCAGAAGATAGGTGTGCAAAGTGTGTGGGAGAACCAGCGAACCATGTCCATATGTTCTGGGCATGCCCGAAGCTTTGGGGATTCTGGCAGGGGTTTGCAGAGGTCATGTCTAAAGTATTGAAAACAAGAGTGGCGCCGAGTCCAGAGATGCCGGTTTTTGGAGTGTCGGAAGACCCGGGAATCCAGGAGGAGAAAGCGGCAGACGTTCTGGCCTTTGCTTCCCTGGTAGCCCGGAAACGGTTACTATTAGCTTGAAGAGACTCAAAGCCCCCGACGACGGAGACCTGGCTAACTGACATGGCTAGCTTTCTATGTCTGGAGAAAATCAAGTTCGCCCTGAAAGGGTCAATGTTAGGGTTCGTCCGGAGGTGGCAGCCGTTTGTCGACTTCTTTAGGGAAAATTAACCGTCAGCAGAAGCAAGGGGCTGTGGGGGTAGTTCAGGCTAGAAAAGGTGGGACCTGTGAGAGAGGAAGACGGCTTTTGCACTATGTTTATTTGTATGTACACTGTTTCTTCTGTTACTGTTGAATAACCATAAATACCTCAATAAAATGTTTATTAAAAAAAGGACTCTGCCAACACTCTGGCCCCGTGCTTTAGGTCAGTCATTTCCTTACCTTCACCGACTGTTCCTGTCACCACCCACCCAACCCCCCACACCCAGGATGCCAGGCCCTTCTCACTTCACTCCCCCAACCCCACCCTCCATCCTCTCTTGGATCCCCTTCCATCACCCCATTACTGACTGCATTGCTTGACCTGAACATCCATATACTCTGTCATTCTTCTGCTCCCCTTTCCCTTGTGAGTTTAACACAGAAAACTGCTGAACTCAGGCGCAACTGCATGAAGCCGAATGGTGCATGTTACGACTTCCTCGGCGGCTACGGATTAGGCTCCATCCGGATCCCTGTAAATACCTCAGGGTATGAACTCCCTGGTAACTGGGGGCGGAGGTTCCCTTTAACAAGGGGGAATCTCTCTGTATAAAAACCCTGACATGGGTGCAGGTTGGGAGGGTGACTTTTCGGGGAGAGGAGTTGTTAGTAGGGTATATCGTGTAACCTAGATAAACCAGTGATTTACTTTATTGTACTGTGTCTCTTTCATTGGGTTCTACACTACACACACCACCGTTAACCAAACGGAAACCGACTGCCATGAGATTCTCATGCACCACAGACTTCACTATGAAGCAATGACTTTTTCAATTTTTAAAATAATTTTAGAATACCCAATTCTTCTTATCCAATTAATTTAGCGAGGCCAATTCACCTACCCTGCACATCTTTGGGTTGTGGGGTGAAACCCACGCAGACACAGGGAGAATGTGCAAACTCCACACAGACAGTTACCCAGGTTGGGGATCCCACGGCCGGGATGACTCGAGGTCAAAGGCTAGGAATCCTACGGCGAGTACCTCACCTCCTGTCCCCCAAAGCCTCTGCACCATCTACAAGGCACAAGTCAGGGGTGTGATGGAATACTCCCCACTTGCATGAGTGCAGCTCCATCAACTCTCAAGAAGCTCAACACCATCCAGAACAAAGCAGCCGCTTGATTGCTATCCCGACCACAAACATTGAACCCCCCCCCCCCCACTACCGACGAACAGTGGCAGCCGTGTGTACCGTCTACAAGATGCACTGCAGCAACTCACCAAGGCTCTTCAGGCAGCACCTTCTAAACCGCAACCACTACCATCTAGAAGGACAAGAGCAGCAGATACCTGGGAACCCCACCACCTGGAGATTCCTCTCCAAGTCACGCACTACCCAGAATTGGAAATATTTTGACGCTCCTTCACTGTCCCTGGGACAATATCCTGAACCTCCCTTCCTAATAGCACAGTGGGTGTACATACATCTCAAGGACTGCAGCGTTTCAAGAAGGCAGCTCACCACCACCTTCTGAAGGGCAACTAGGGATGGGCAATAAATGCTGGCCTAACCAGACACACCCCCATTTCCTGTAAATTAATTTCAAAAAAACTGATCGGGCATTAAAGTTGGATTTGTTCACCTTTGTCCTTCCAATCAAAGTTCTCTGATGATAGATTTATTTTTACTCAGTTATTTTATTACATCACCATTCAGCAGTGTCTGGAGTCAAGGCATGAGATGTTGGCTCATCAACGTTTTAATGAATGGATGACCTGTCTTTTGTTTTAATGGGATGTTTGTGGTTATTGTTGGCTCGCTGGAGGCCGCACCTCAGACCCTATGGATTCCAGATTGAACAGTCAATATTGAAAGAAAGGTTAGAATTATAAAATGGTTACAGAGGCTCTCTTCGACAATGGGTTCTGTGGCAGGAGGGGAGCATATAATTGCTCTGAAAGGATTTACGCCCACCCCAAATTCACAGCGATTTCCTGTTGGGGCAGGCAGGGACTTAGGCAGAAAACTGACCCTTGCCCCAATTAAGGCTCTTTTAGGCTACTGGACAGATAACAGTGCAGGGGGTGGGGGGAGGAGATGCGTAAATAAAGTTAGGTAGATCTTGCGAGGGAGTAGGTGGGGTGGGTGCGCCTTCATTAGAAGTCCCCTTCTGGCTTCCGGCATCCTCCCCTGAAAGTGACCTCTCGACCTCCCTACCTCTCTAGCCTATCCCCCAAGACCCTGTTCACTTCCCCAGCAATGTTCCCAATGCTCCCCGTCCTGGGACTCCTGCCGCTTAATTTGTCCTTTAGTTCCCGGAACTTAGTACCAGGCAGTTCACTGCAGTGCTTCTTCCAGCCACTGCAGCGCTGTGCATGGAGGGTCTGGAGTGGCAAACAACTCTCCAAACCCCTACTGAGTGAACAGCAGAAGCCCCTCCTTATGGCATCAGGGCTGCTGAAGTCAGCAGGGATGTGTTTCCCCCCAACCCCCCGACTCTTCAGATGCTGGCCGAGCCCCACCATCCTGAAAATTCAGGTCATAGGAACAGAGGAGCAGGAGTAGGCTATTTGACCCTTCGAGCCTGCTCCACAATTCAAAAAGATCATGGGTTGGATTCTCCGGTTGCCGACGCTGAAATCGCATTCGGCGATCAACCGGAGAATCAAAGTCCCCGACCAAATCGGGGGCGACGTCGCTTTCACGATGCGCCGCACTAGCAGAGTACACCGCGCCACGTATCGATGGCCTCAGGGCATTGCCTGAGGCCCGCCCCCGATGCTCCAGCCCCGACCAGCCAAGTTCCCGATGGCGTCGGTCACGTGTAGTCTCATCCATCAGAAACTCGGCGTGTTCGGCTGCGTAATCAGTCTCGCACCGCCACAGTCAGGGGAGGGCCAATCCGCGGACAAGGGGGGGCTTTGTCAGGGTCTAGAGACACTATTGGGGGGTGGTCCGGTGCACGCGAGCCGGCCAAAGCGTGGGACTATTTTGCGGGCCGGGCCCGCGAGTGAAATGAAATGAAAATCGCTTATTGTCACGAGTAGGCTTCAATGAAGTTACTGTGAAAAGCCCCTAGTCGCCACATTCCGGCGCCTGTCCGGGGAGGCTGGTACGGGAATCAAACCGTGCTGCTGGCCTGCTTGGTCTGCTTTAAAAGCCAGCCATTTAGCTTGGTGAGCTAAACCAGCCCCTATGTACTATGGCGCAGCCGTGGACCCGGAAAATTGTCCAGGCCGTATCGGCAGCTAGAGCTCTACACTGCCGGCATGCTAGCCCTCAGCAAAACGGGGACTCGGAGGCTGTTTTACACCATTTTATCTGTCGTAAAATGCCACCGTTCCCACGCCGGCATGGAGACACAGCCTCAGAATCAGAGAATCCAGCCCCATGGCTAGTTGCAGTCTCAGCTCCACTTTCCTATCTACCCGCCATACCCCTCGATTCCCAGCCTAACTAAAATCTGTCTAACTCTGCCTTGAATACATTCAGAGATCCAGCATCCACTGCTCTCTGTGGAAGAGAACACCGCACACCAATGAGAAAATGTTTCTCCTCATCTTTGCCTTGTGGTAAACCACTGTTGCACCTCTATTAGGTGATGTATGGTAGGACCTGTACTACAGGTACATTGGTAGTCCCTGCCTGTCCAGTAGGCGGAGTATAAATATGTGTGTTCCCCATGCTGCAGCCATTTTGCCAGCTGCTGTGGGTGGCCACACATCTTAGAGCAATAAATCCTCAGTTGTACCCAACTCAAGTCTTTGTGCAATTGATCGTGCATCATGCCTTAAAAGGGGGACTTTTTATTTCTGAACTTCGTCCCCTAATGTTAGTCTCCCTGGCAAGAGGAAATATAATGTTTGGCAAAGTCCCACGTTGCAGATTAGTCAAAAAAGTAAAAGCCAATGGGATACAGGGCAATGTGGCAAACTGGATCGAAAGTTGGCTTAGTAACAGGGAACCAATGTTAATGGTCGATGGCTGCCCTTGCAATCTATGTTGTTTCAAGTGGTGTCCCACAGGGCTCGGTGTTGGGACCTTACTGATTGTGTTATATATTAATAATTTGGATGTGAATGTGGGGGACACGATTGGGAAATTTGCAGATGATGCAAAGATTGGCCGAGTGGTGGACAGTGCAGAGGATAGTTACAATCTGCAGAATGATATGGATAAATTAGTGGAGTGGGCGATAAAGCAGCAGATGGATTTTAACACAGAGAAGTATGAGGTCACGAATTATCGGAAGTACACAATAAATGGGGATATACTAAGAGGGGTAGTTGAAGTGAAAGATCTTGGCGTACAAGGTCACAGGCCTCTAAAAGCAGCAGTTCAAGTCGACAAGGTTGTAGAGAAAGCATATGGAATGCTCCTTCATTGGCAGTGATATAGAATATAAAAGTAAGGATATAATGTTGGAATTGTATAAAACATTGATGAGTCTAGGGCTGGAGTGTTGTGCACAGTTCTGGTGACAACATTACAGGAATGATGTAATTGCTCTGGGGAGAGTGCAGAGGAGATTGACAAGAATGTTGCCAGGGCAGAAAAGTGGAGCTGCAAGGAGAGATTGGATAGGTTGGATTATTTTACTTGGAACAAAGAAGGCTGAGGGGTGACATAATTGACGTATGCAAAATTACGAGGGGAAGAGATAGAACGGACAGGTTAAAACTGTTTCCCTTGGTGGAGAATTATAGAATCAGGCGGCAGAGTTTCAAGAGAAGTGGCAGAAGGTGCAGAGGGGACATGAGGGAGCACTTTTTTTTGCAGAAGGTAGGGGGAGTCTGGAATTCACCACCCAAACACTTTTAAAATGTACCTGGTTCTGCATCTTAAGTGCTCTGAGCTACAGAGCTGTGGACCGGGTGCAGGAAGGTGGGATTAGAAAGGGCACCTGGGTGTCCTCAGGCTGGCATGGACAAGATGGGCCCAATGGCCTCCCTCTGTGCTGCAACTTTTCTCTGGTTGTATGGTTCTATCCTGGCAGGTATCCATCCTGTCAAATCCCCTCAGGATGCGATGACCTCTCATTCTTCTGAACTCCAATGGGTATGGTCTGGACCTGTTCAACCTTTCTTCACAAGGATTCTTCATCCTAGGAATGCTTCCAGTGAATGTTCCCTGAATTTCTTCGAAAGGAATTATTTCTATTTTTTTAAACTTCTGATCGGAGACATACAAACTACTCCCACTAGTGACGGAGTCACTTGGGTTGCCATTTCTTATCTCTACCCAAACTGAATCTACATCTTGTTCTTTCAAACTAAGGTCATTTCTCAATACTGAACGAATGCTATCATTAATTAACGGAGCTACCCCACAGGGCAGCATGGTAGCGCAATGGTTAGCACTGCTGCCTCACGCCGCCAAGGACCTCGGTTCGATCCCGGCCCCGGGTCACTGTCCGTGTGGAGTTTGCACATTCTCCCCGTGTCTGCATGGGTCTCACCCCCCCCAACCCAAAGATGTGTAGGTTAGGTGGATTGGCCACGCTAAATTGCCCCTTAATTGGAAAAAAGAGAATTGGGTACTCTAAATAGATCTACCTCAGCCACCTTTTCCTGGATTCCCGTCATTCCAATGTGTCAAATAGACATCAACACCTTTGCCTTGACCACCTTCCAGCCATGTCTCTGTAACGCCTCTCAGGTTATACATATTTATCTTTCTATCTGCGAGAACAATTCATCCCTATTGTATATTCAGACACAGGGCCTTAAACTCTCTTCTACCACTCTTGGCTTCATCTGATGGTACAATCGTACGATAATACGCCTGTTCCTTCCTGTTACACTCTGGAATTCATGACCCGAATTGCTGTCCTGCTCTGTTGCTTTGTTTCTCTTTACTACATCTCCTCTCACATGATCCCTTCCACCTCCCACTATTTAGTTTGCTCTCTGTGACACCCTAGTTAGATGACTTGTCAGAATACTGGTCCCAGCACGATTCAGGTGTAGACTGTCCCAACAGTACAGCTCCCACTTTGCCCAGTAATGGGGCCTGTGAACCATGAATCAAAACCTATTTGTTGCACACCAATCTTTGAGCTATTGCATGCCAAGTCTCTTGATAGGTTGCTGACGTGTCTATCATGCTGAACTACATCAGCACTGGAACTGGAGAGACTATCCGTGAGTGTCGGATCGGCTCTTGTGACTAGGCCAATGACAGTATTGAGGTAATTAGCTGATGGTCTTTGATCTTTTGCTGAGTCCTTTGCTGAAATTCAGAATCTACAGAATCAATCATGACAAGATACTATGTGCAATGTGCCAGGCTCCCATGACCCTTGCCATTTACTTTTAATTCCTCTCCGTATTTTCAGTCTACATGTTATCTGGTATTGGTAATTTATAACTCTTTAATTGTAGTACTTTGTAATCATTTTTTCGCTGAACATTTAATGCTCAGAACAGCCCGTGATCGATCATTGTTACAGGATTAGGAACGCGATTCCAGCATTCCATTGTGAATACTGATTAGAGAAAAAAAAATTACATGGAGCTATAACCTATTCCTTTCCCCATATATCAACAGCCTTAATAAGGTTTATTTAGCCTTTAATTTTTAATGGTCCACTTGTACTTAAAATATCAATTCATTTTCTTTCTAATAACCACTGTAGTTTATTCTTTCACTTTTCTATTTTCATTTTGAATAATAATTTCAGTAATTGTCAGCTGATGGGGGTGCTCGAGCCAATATTTATCCATTGACTAACCATCATTGAAAGGGATTAACTGCTCATTAATCTCTTTGCCGCTTTGCTGTGTGCAAACTAACTGTTATGTTTGCTCCTTGCTTCAACATGTAACGTCTTCACTGGGAAGCACGTAAAACTCGGAACATGAACAGCTTCATTTTTCACTGGCAATATACATTCTTCTCTGATTCTTAAATCGTTTAATGCAACTTAACATTCCTTTATAGTCACTTTTAACCGTCCCCATACATTTATTACTTCCTGCTGATATCAATCTCCAAATTCCTGACATTCACCCCCCTGCATTTCATCAAAGCGGCGCAGGCTGCTCTTTTGAAATCGAACTTAAATGTTTGTTTGTCCATAAATTACAGAATCCAATTACAAAATAATTCATGGTGCCCTTTTCGACTGGGATGCTGTAATGGTTGCGGTTAATGTTTTCAATCACTTTGATCACATCCTCCAGATGCCTACGACATATTTTCTCCATTTTGTTTGACACCATTCCATCCAGGTGAAGAGATTTTGGGCCCAGATTTCCATTCCCATTACCATCGTAGTTTCCTTTATTTATATTCTGGGCTCTGGTCTCAGAATCAATTATGTAATTCTCCATCTGGATGAAGAATTCTATCATTTTATGGCCGCTCATCCATTGAAGGAAATGGACACGCACATGCCAAAAGATAACTCCACAGGGTGAATAACATCAAAGGGAAAGAAATAGTATAACTGTAGAACACTAACTAAGGCAAGAGAGAGAGAGAATGAGACAGCTAACATAATAATAATAATCTTTATTGTCACGAGGATAATAATCTTTATTGTCAGTGTTAATGGCTTACAAGGGCAGCACGGTAGCATTGTGGATAGCACAATTGCTTCACAGCTCCAGGGTCCCAGGTTCGATTCCGGCTTGGGTCACTGTCAGTGCAGAGTCTGCACATCCTCCCCGTGTGTGCGTGGGTTTCCTCCGGGCGCTCCGGTTTCCTCCCACAGTCCAAAGATGTGCAGGTTAGGCGGATTAGCCATGATAAATTGCCCTTAATGTCCAAAATTGCCCTTTGTGTTAGGTGGGGTTACTGGGTTATGGAGATAGGGTGGAGGTGTTGACCTTGGGTAGGGTGCTCTTTCCAAGAGCCGGTGCAGACTCGATGGGCTGAATGCCCTCCTTCTGCACTGTAAATTCTATGATTAACACTGCAATCAAGTTACTGTGAGAAGCCCCTAGTCGCCACATTCCGGCACCTGTTCGGATACACAGAGGGAGAACTGAGAATGTCCAATGTACCTAACAACACGTCTTTCGGGGCTTGTGGGATGAAACCGGAGCATCCGGAAGAAACCCATGCAGACACGGGGAGAACTGTGCAGACTCCACACAGACAGTGACCCAAGTCGGGAATCGAACCTGGGACCCTGGAGCTGTGAAGCAACAGTGCTACTCACTGTGCTAACGTGCTGTCCATGACATCAAAACTTCATCAAGTTGCACTCCCAAAATAAGTCACCACTTTCTGCCTTCGGTTATTTCCCAGGTGTGGCCAACTTTACCTGGTTTTGGTTATTACTTGCTGGATTTAGCTCATCGAATTACTTAAAAATGGATGTTGTTTGGGAAAAGGGGTGTCTCAGAGTTTCAAGTAAACGTAGGCCCAAGAGAAAGTTTCATGTAAAATTCCATGTCCAGTCATCAGTATACTTCAATGTCATAGCCTATTATAGTCCTTCTTTTTACATAGAATTTACAGTGCAGAAGGAGGCCATTCGGCCCATCGAGTCTGCACCGGCTCCTGGAAAGAGCACCCTACCCCCTATCCAAGGTCAACACCTCCACCCTATCCCCATTACCCAGTAACCCCACCCAACAGTAAGGGCAATTTTGGACACCAAGGGCAATTTATCATGGCCAATCCACCTAACCCGCACATCTTTGGACTGTGGGAGGAAACCGGAGCACCCGGAGGAAACCCACGCACACACGGGGAGGATGTGCAGACTCCGCACAGACAGTGACCCAAGCCGGAATCGAACCTGGGACCCTGGAGCAGTGAAGCGATTGTGCTATCCACAAGGCTACCGTGCTGCCCTTAAAAGCAGCGTTGAACATTGTTGGTTGCCCTTGCTGTGTGTGGGTTTGTTTCTTGTTGTGTGTGGGTTTGTCTTTCTTGTGACTTAATAAAGATTCTTTATTAATTGTTCTCACAGCGACAGGACTGTTCCTCACATTGTACCAGAAAAAACACATGCTACTAACTGGTGTCCAAAGTTATCCTTCTGGGTTTTGGGATACCTCTTACATTTAACATCAGTGTGGTTGATAACACTGTAAAGGTGGCTGAAGGCAGTGGTCCATCAAAAAAACCTGTGGCTTAAAGAACAGATGGTGGGTGGAGAAAGCACATGAGATCCAGCAGTTGGTTGAAGACCATGACATGTGAGTCTTCTTTAGCACAGTCAAGACCAGCTACAGACCAGACACCCAAGGCCCCACCCCATTGCTGGTGAAGAACGGAGAGGTGCTCATCAAGAATAGGGAGGTAGTCTTCAACATGGGTATCCTCGACTATATCCTGCAGCATGTTTCCTGCCACCATCCCAACACGGGGTAGAAAAGGCCAACCGACAGTTAAAGAACAACAAGGAATCAGGAGCAGATGGAAACCTACCAAAGCACTGAAACGTGGAGGAGACCTCATATTCCTTATCCGGAAGGAAGAGAAGATGCCAGGAGATCTCAAAGATGTCGTAATCATGACCATCTTGACGAAAGGTGACAAGTCCGACTGCAGTAACTACAGAGGAATTTCCCTACTGTTGGCCAAATGGAATGTCATCACAAGTATCCTCCTTTATTGCCATCTCCCTGTGGCTGAGGAGTTCCTTCCAGAGTCGCAATGCAGATTTTGCCAATTAAGAGACCCAACAGACATGATCGTCAAGAGAAACGCCGGGAACATCACCAACCCTGGTACAGGGTCTTTGACCTAACAAAGGCCTTTAACCCTGTAACCGCAAGGGATTATGGAGGGTCCTCCTCCGTTTCAGCTGCCCCCAAATGTTTGTCACCATCCTCCGCATGCTCCACGATGACATGCAAACCATGATCCTGACCAATGGATCCAATTCACATTTGGACTGGGATCAAACAAGGCCAAGTCATCGCACCGACACTCTTCTCCATCTTCCTTGCTGCAAAGCTCCATCTCACCCTCAGAAAGCTCCCCATTGGAGTGGAGCTAAACTACAGAACAAATGGGAATGTTCAACCTCTGTAACTGCAAACCAGAACCAAGGTGGTCCCATCCTCTTTGAACTATAGGATGAAGACGATGCTTATGTCAGATTACACTCTGAGGCCAAACTTCAAGCCATCATCAACATGTTCATTGAGACATACAAGAGCATTAGTCTTTAACAAAACATCCATCACACAACAGCCTTCTGCCAACCTTCGCTCCACTACACAGCACTACAAACCACCCCCACACCCCCTTCTCCCTGGATATCAAAATCTACAATGAGACCTTGGACAACATTGACCACTTTCCATACCTTGGGAGCCAAATGTCAGCAAGGGCAGACAACAACGTTCAACGCTGCTTTTAATATGCCAGTGCAGCCTTTTGGTCACCTGAGGAAGAGAGTGTTTGAAAAGCAGGCCTCTGGGCCCAGCAATAAACTCATGGCCGACAGAACAGGAATGGTCAGGTCAGGTATCAGCTCTCCTATATAGCTCAGAGATGATTATGTACAGAAGGCGCCTCAAAACGCTGGATTGTACCATGAAAGCTGCCTCTGCATGATCCTGCAAATCCGTTGGCAGGATAAGCACATCTTGCTATGCGTGTTCCTGCTCAGGCCAACATTCCCAACGTTGAACACACTTGATCAGCTTCGCTGGCTGGACCAGCATATATTGCCCATCCCTGAGGGCATTTATGAGTCAACCACATCACTGTTGGTCTGGAGTCACATGTAGGCCAGGCCAGGTAAGGACAACGAATTTCCTTCTCTTTGGACATCAGTGAACGAGATGGGTTTTTACAACAATTGACAATGGTTTCCTGCTCAACATTAGACTTTTCATTCCAGAATTTGTTCATTGAATTCAAATTTCACCATCTGCTGTGGTGGGATTCGAACCTGGGTCCCCAGAGCATTGCCCTGGGTCTCTGGATTACTAGAGCAGCGACGATACCACTGCACCACTTCCTCGCCTCCCATCCCCGAAGTAAGTGCTCCACTTGGAACTTCGACAATGCAAACGAACACCAGGAGAACCGAGGAACCCCTTCAAGGGCACCCTCAAAGCCTCCATGAAAAAGTGCAACATCCCTACCGACAGCTGGAAATCTCTGGCCCAGACCATCCAAAGTGGAGGAAATGCATCCGGGAAGGAGCTAAACATCAAGTTTCATCACCGAGAAGAAGCTGAAGCCAAGCATCAACAGTGGAAGGGACATGCGGCAACACAGGAACCCTATTCACCCGCTCCTCCCACCACCGTCTGCCCCACTGCTACAGAGACTGCAGGTCAGGTATCAGACTCCTCGGTCACCTGAGAACTCAGTTTTAGTGTGGAAGCAAGTCACCCTCAACTCCGAGGGACTGCCTAAGGAAGAAGAATTCAATCGAAAAGAGAAAGGAAAGATGTCAATGAAACCTATTGTGACAGGTCTTCAACGGTATCATCTTCAAGGCTGGCATGTTTCTTCTAAGTGGAGAGATCTGGGGCGCAACTCAGTGGACTGAAGTTAAAGTCCGCTGTCGGGCGCGTTAAGCAGGGTTTTTCTTGGCGGCCACAGGATCTCAAATCCTCATTAGATCCTCTACTCTACAGCCCATCATGGACTATGCAATGAAAAATTTGTCATACTTAATAATCCTACTCCTTCCAAACACAGAAATACAATGCTAGCTATATTAAAGAAAAGAAGCTGTGTTGCTGAAGATTATTATTCTTTTATAAAGACTGAATTTATCAGTCTACTGCCATCAGTTGACAATCTCATCATTTTACAGAGCTTAGTTTAAGCCTTTGGGCTACTCTTTCAGAGCTTCTTTTATGTATTGCCAAGGACGCTGTTTAATTTGTCCCTAAAGCTCTTTATTTTGGCAGCATAACTGTAAACCTTGCAAATGAAATGTCTTGATGAAAGATAATACAGTAGTCGCACGCCCGTTCCTTTATAAAATAACACATATACAGATGTGCACATATGCACAAAATGATCTAATAAATAGATTGCTAATATCAAACTGTACAGTGTACTGTGAATGCATTGCTAAAAGGGAAAGAAATCTATTCTGCCACAATACATTACATACAGGTCCGCTTTCAAAGTAATTTGCCTTTACTTGTATCTCACACAAGATCCACATTCAAATTTACAATTTTAGGGGAATGTTAAGTAATAATTTCTACTCTTCACCCAGAATATTTTATTACAGTTGAGGTCTAATTTGATGCCTTGTTGCTGTAACAGTGACATGGCATAGTTCCCCTATTTAACAACCAATGTGCATTTACAGTGTCCAAATATTTTCATTTGGTTGAGCAATACTTTTGCAAATAGAAATCAATTTGCAAAATCAAACAAAAAACATACATTAATATTTAAAAATACGGGAAGGCATGTTGGTGCATTGATTAGCACTGTTGCCTCACGGCGCCGAGGTCACGGGTTCGATCCCAGCCCTGGGTCACAATCCATGGGGAGTTTGCGCATTCTATCCCTGTCTGCATGCGTCTCATCCCCACAACCCTAGGTCTAGGTCAAGTCGACATAAGGAGGGAGGTTGTGTTGGTATTCTAAAAGGCATTAAGGTGGACAAGTCCCCTGGTCCGGATGGGATCCATCCCAGGTTACTGAGGGAAGTGAGAGTCGATGTGTGCCATGTTTTTTTCATGTCTTGCCTTGGTTGATCCATGTAACATTCCCTATTTTTGTTAGCTGGGACCTTAACAAATATCTTTGCAGCATCCTTGAGCACGGGTGAGGTACCGGAGGACTGGAGAATTGCTAATGTTGTCCCCTTGTTTAAGAAGGGTAGCAGGGATAATCCAGGAAATTATAGACTTGTGAGCCTGACCTCAGTGGTAGGGAAGCTGCTAGAGAAGATACTGAGGGATAGGATCTATTCCCATTTGGAAGAAAATGGGCTTATCAGTAATAGGCAACATGGTTTTCTGCAGGGTAGGTCATGTCTTACCAACTTAATAGAATTCTTTGAGAAAGTGACAAAGTTGATTGATGAGGGAAGGGCTGTAGATGTTATATACATGGACTTCAGTAAGGCATTTGATAAGGTTCCCCATGGTAGACTGATGGAGAAATTGAAGTCTCATGGGGTCGAGGGTGTACTAACTAGATGGATTAAGAACTGGCTGGGCAACAGGAGACAGAGAGTAGTAGTGGAAGGGAGTTTCTCAAAATGGAGAACTGTGACCAGCGGTGTTCCACAGGGTGATATACATATATGATCTGGAGGAAGGTATAGGTGGTCTGATTACCAAGTTTGCAGATGACACTAAGATTGGTTGAGTAGCAGATAGTGAAGGGGACTGTCAGAGAATACAGCAAAATATAGATAGATTGGAGAGTTGGGCAGAGAAATGGCAGATGGAGTTCAATCCGGGAAAATGCAAGGTGATGCATTTTGGAAGATCCAATTGAAGAGTAAATGAAAAAGCCCTGGGGAAAATTGATGTCCAGGGAGATCTGGGTGTTCAGGTCCATTGTACCCTGAAGGTGGCTGCGCAGGTCGATAGAGTGGTCAAGAAGGCATAAGGCATGCTTTAATTCATCGGAAGGGGTATTGAGTACAAGAGTTGGCAGGTCATGTTACAGTTGTATAAGACTTTGGTTCGGCCACATTTGGAATACTGCGTACAGTTCTGGTCACCACATTACTAAAAGGATGTGGATGCTTTGGAGAAGGTGCACCAGGGTGTTGCCCCGAATGGAGGGTGCTAGCTATGAAGAGAGGTTGAGTAGATTAGAATTATTTTCATTAGAAAGACAGAGGTTGAGGGGGGACCTCATTGAGGCCTACAAAATCATGAGAGGTATAGACAGGGTGGGTAGCAAGAAGCTTTTTCCCAGAGTGGGGACTCAATTACTAGGGGTCACGCGTTAAAGGTGAGAGGGGAAAAGTTTTAGGGGGATATACGTGGAAAGTTCTTTACGCAGAGGGTGGTGGGTGCCTGGAAAGCATTGCCGGCGAAGGTGGTAGAGGCGGGCACGATAGCGTCATTTAAGATGTATCTAGACAGATACATGAATGGGCAGGGAGCAGAGGGATACAGATCCTTAGAAAATAGACGACAGTTTTAGATAGAGGATCTGGATCAGCGCAGGTTTGAAGGGCCGAAGGGCCTGTTCCTGTGCTGTAATTTTTCTTTGTTCTTTCTTTGTTCTAACCCAAAGATGTGCAGCGTAGGTGGATTGGCCATGCTGAAAATTTCCCCTTAATTGGAAAAAAAAAGAATTGGGTGCTCTGAATTTAGAATACACATTATTTTCTTTCAATGTAAAAGTTATGGGGCGCGATTCCCTGTCCCCCCAACCATTCCGTTTTCGCGGCGGGATTTTACACACCCGCTGTTTGTCAGTGGGGTTTTCCATTGACGCCATCCCACACTGCCAGAAAACCCAGGAGCAGGGGTGCACTGCCAGCGGCAAAAGTGAATCTCAACAGCCGGAGAATTCCGGCCATGATTCTAGCCATTCTGGATACATACCGAGGTGATTGCTGTTAGGAATGTGAGAACATAGGAACATTGAAAATAGGAGTAGGCCATTCAGCCCCTCAAACCTGCTTGGCAACTTAGTGATGTTATGGTTGATCACCTACCTCAACACCATTTTCCACCACTATTGTCCTGATATCTTTAATAAGTAGAAATCTGCTGATTTCTGACTTGAACATGCTCAATGGCTGACCCTCTGACGTCTGGGATAGAGAATCCCATGAATCAGTCTTCACAGCACTCCCTCTAGAGCAAGAATATCCTTCCTCAGATAAGAAGACCAAAATTGCACACAATACCCCAGGTGCGGCCCTGTAGAATTACAGCAAGACATCCCCGCTCCTGCATCGAATCCTCTCACTATGAAGGCCAACATATCATTTGCCTTCTTTACTGCCTGCTACACTTGCTTGCTTACCTTTGGTGACTGGTGTACGAGGACACCCAGGTCTCCTTGCATATTCCTCTCTCTCAATCTATAACCATTCATACAATAATTTACTTTTCTGTTTCTGCTGCCATAGTGGATAACCTCACATTTATCCATATACTAGTCTAACTGACTATTGATTTTATCCCGGACTATAGTTTCCGGAAGCTTCCAACCACTGAGGTCAAACTGACTGGCTCATACTTGCCAGCATTATCCTTGCAGCCCTTTTTAACAAGGGCGTAACATTCACAATTCTCCAGTCCTCCGCTGGCTAAGGAAGACTGAGTTTAGCACAGTGGGCTAAACAGCTGGCTTGTAATGCAGAACAAAGCTAGCAGCGTGGGTTCAATTCCCGTACCAGCCTCCCTAAACAGGTGGCGGAATGTGGTGACTAGGGGCTTTTCACAATAACTTCATTGAAGCCTACTTGTGACAATAAGTTATTATTATTAGTACCCCAGGTGTGGTCTCACCAAGGCTCTATACAAATGCAGTAAGACATCTTTATACCTATACTCAAATTCCCTTAGTGATGAGGGCCAGTTTACCACTTGTGTTCCTAATTGCTTGATGCACCTGCTTGTTAGCTTGCAGTGACTTCTTTGGACAGCAACACGTCCCAATCTCTCACCATTGTCGGAATATTCTGCCTTTTTGTCTTTCCTATCAAAGTGGATCAATTCACACTTTTCCACATTATATTCCATCTGTCATGTTCTTGCCCACACACTTAGCCTGCCTAACCCCATTGAAGACTATTTGCATCCTCCTGACAACTCACATTTCCATCTCGAATTGTGTCAACAGTAAAACTTGGAAATATTACATCTAGTAACCACACCCAAATCATTGATGTTGCACAGTGCATGGTTTACAGGTGCAACAGGTGATTAAGAAGGCAAATGGAATGTTGTCCTTCATTTCTAGAGGGATGGAGTTTAAGACTAGGGAGGTTATGTTGCAATTGTATAAGGTGTTAGTGAGGCCACACCTGGAGTATTGTGTTCAGTTTTGGTCTCCTTACTTGAGAAAGGACACACTGGCACTGGAGGGTGTGCAGAGGAGATTCACTAGGTTAATCCCAGAGCTGAAGGGGTTGGATTATGAGGAAAGGTTGAGTAGACTGGGACTGTACTCGTTGGAATTTAGAAGGATGAGGGGGGATCTTATAGAAACATTTAAAATTATGAAGGGAATAGATAGGATAGATGCGGGAAGGTTGTTTCCACTGGCGGGTAAAAGCAGAACTAGGGGACATAGCCTCAAAATAAGGGGAAGTAGATTTAGGACTGGGTTTAGGAGGAACTTCTTCACCCAAAGGGTTGTGAATCTATGGAATTTCTTGCCCAGTGAAGCAGTTGAGGCTCCTTCATTAAATGTTTTTAAGATAAAGATAGATAGTTTTTTGAAGAATAAAGGGATTAAGGGTTATGGTGTTCGGGCCGGAAAGTGGAGCTGAGTCCACAAAAGATCAGCCATGATCTCATTGAATGGTGGAGCAGGCTCGAGGGGCCAGATGGCCTACTCCTGCTCCTAGTTCTTATGTTCTTATGTGAGTAACTGAGGCCCAAGCACTGCTCCTTACAATGATTCACTAGTTACCTGCTGCCAATCTGAGAATGACCCATTTATTCCTGATCTCTGTTTTTTGCCTGTTAACCAATTCTCAGTCCACATCAGTGATTTACCCGCCCCCAGTTGTATGTATTTTAACTTTGTTTACCAACATCCTGTGTAGGGTATTATCAAAAACCTTCAAAGACACCAAATCCACTTATTCCTCCTTATCTACTCTGCTAGTTATGTCCTCAAAAGACTCCAATGTGTTTGTCAAACATTTTTTCCTTTTCATAAATCCCTATTGAGTTTAACGGATCAAACCATTATTTTCCTATTGTCCAGTTATCGCATCCTTTATGGTAGATTCTAGCGTTTTCCCTTCTCCTGGATCCTGGATCAGGCGAACAGATCTGTAGTTCCACGTTTTCACACTCGCTCCTTTCTTAAACAGTGGGGTTACATTTTCTACCTTCCAATCTGCAGGAACCGTTCCAGAATCTATAGAATTGTGGAAGATGACTGTAGATTTTCATCCAAAGCAACCTCTTTCAACACTTTGGAATGTAGATCATTAGATCCAATTGATGGGAATGATTATGGGAGGGTGGGGGTATGTGGGCTGTGGGTCGATGGTTCCAGAGTGGGCGGCATGGTAGCATAATGGTTAGTACAGTTGCTTCACAGCTCCAGGGTCCCAGGTTCAATTCCCGGCTTCCTCCCACAGTCCAAAGATGTGCAGGTTAGGTGGATTGGCCATGCTAAATTGCCCTTAGTGTCCAAAAAGGTTAGGAGGGGTTATTGGGTTACGTGGATAGGGTGGAAGTAGGGGCTTAATGTGGGTCGGTGCAGACTCGATGGGCTGAATGGCCTCCTTCTGCACTGTATGTTCTGTGTGAAATGCAAAAGGCTGGGCTTTAATCTTCTGTGTTTCAAAAGTGTTTCGCAGACATTCATAACCCTTCTGCTGGTGAATTATATCTCAGAATGTGTAAAAATATTCTGCGACGTAAGCAAAACAGATTGCATGACATGTCTATTTCCCCACCAAACACCCCCCACTCACAGGAATACAGAGGGAAAATTGGTTTAAACTGTCTGAAGACCAGTATTTTGGCAGGTGATTGAGCAGAAGAACAAAGAATCTTGAAGGTATGTCTCTGTCTCTTGATTGAGGCGTGCGTGTTTTAGTTGAGATGGGCAGCAAGCAGGAAAAACAGGACGATATAATTCCTAGGTTCCTATTTATTTGGTGAAGCTGTTGTTAACTTCCATGACAAGCCTCTTCTATCTGTTTCCCGCATTAATCATAATATGCTGTGAACACTGCTACTAATAATAATTAATAATCGCTTATTGTCACGAGTAGGTTTCAATAAAGTTACTGTGAAAAGCCCCTAGTCGCCACATTCCGCCGCCTGTTCAGGGAGGCTGGTACAGGAATTGAACCCGCGCTGCTGGCATTGTTCTGTATTACAAGCCAGTGATTTAGCCCACTGTGCTAAACCAGCCCCTATTGGAGAGCTACTATTGGAACTTACTATCGGAGAAGCATACGCTGATCCATGTAACAAATCAGTCTAAAACAGCACTGAAGTCTGTGAGCAATTGCACAAGTTAGTTTCAATCTAGTTGAGACTTTCTCTACCTGTCCCAAATATGTCTCTTGCTGCCGCTGTTAAGATATTATTGTCCTGGGCATAATCTGAAAACAAATTCAAATTTAATTCACAGAGAGGATCAAATGATTTACTGATTAGAGAATTACATTGCAAAATAAATCACAGTGGCATGATTCTCCGAAAGTCAATTCGCAAAACGCCAACGCCAAAATCGCATGGGTGCCGATTTGACGCCAAATCGCAATTCGCCGTCACCTCGACAGCGATCACAGCCCCAATCTTCCCTCACCAAACTATACACACACCACCACCCCCACCATCACAGCCCCCAAACTTCTCTCACCAAAGCTTGCACAAGAAGAGATGAAATTTTACGGAGAACCAGATCTTAAAACTTGGCCACGTAAAAATGTAAAGTCATAAAAATAATATTCACGGATTTTCCAGATGTTCGTTTACATCTGAAGGGTCACATTGCACAGTTGCCACTGCTGTTGTGGTTGACTGATTCCCTATTCTCTCACAGATACTTGTTACGATGCCAGCTAATGTTACTACTGGACAAGTTAGATCCCAGGGTGAAATGTGATTCGACAGATCTTAATTTTTTATAAACCTTGGAGTTAAGTTGCTGAACAAATTCACAGGAGTCTGTTGATGAATCTTCAACACAAAGAATGATACATTTATTCGAGAAGAAAAATAAACTATGGGTGAAATTCTCTGATCCCCAGCAGGGTCGGAGAATCGCCTGGGGCCGCCAAAAATCCGGCCCCCGCCATGGCAGAGATTCTCCGCCACCCGGGAGGTGGCGGCGGTGGGAATCACGCCACTCCGATCGGCGAGGCCCCTGCGGCGATTCTCCAGCCCGCAATGGGCCAAAGTCCCGCCGCTGGGAGGCCTCTCCCGCCGCCGAAGTTTGAACCACCTCTGGTGGCGGCGGGATCGGCAGCGCGAGCGGGCCCCCGGGGTCCTGGGAGGAGGAGCGGGGGGCGATCGGACCCCGGGGGGTGCCCCCACGGTGGCCAGGCCCGCGATCGGGGCCCCCCGCTCAGACTCCGGGCCAGTGCCCTGGGTGCACTCTTTCTCTTCCACGGCCGCCACGGCCTCCGCCATGGCGGAAGCGGAAGAGAAACCCACATCGCGCATGCGCCGGTGGTGACGTCAGTGGCCAGCCCTGCTGCTGGGGGCGCCGGTTATTTGCGCCAGTCTTCTGGTGCCAACCGCTCCGGCGCGGGGCTAGCCCCCAAAGGTGCAGAGAATTCCCCACCTTTGGGGAGGCCCGACCCCGGAGTGGTTGGCGCCACTCCCCTACACCAGGACCCCCCGTCACGCCGGGTAGGGGAGAATGCCGCCCAATATTAGACAAAAAGGTTGGAAAGATCTCAATGCAAACACAAGACAATGATTCAAAAAGCCTGCAGTAATGAGTTAGCAATCTTTGGCTGCCTCCTCGGATCTTCAGGGCTTCTGTCGAGCCTACTTTGTTTCAAGTCTGCGTCTCATAGCTCATTCGTTAACTTGAAGACTTTTTGTTACCTTCTTTCTCTCAGATTTGCTTAACTTCGCCGAATCAACACCGGGTGCGAACGTCAATTTTATCCAGATGCATGATTCTCCGGCTAATCATGATTTGCGTTTGCGGTGCCACGAGACGGAGACTTTTGCCCTCTGTGCCTCCATAAAACAGCTTCACAACATACAAACTGCTGTACGCCAGCGTCCTTTGCTTAGCAAAAGTGGTGTTTTCAAAATGTTCGATACGTATATCCAGCCAATGACATGATAAATTAATATTCCATACGACACATCTCCATAACAAACCTGATGTTGTGTCTTCAGATGCTATCATAATGGACAATACAATATGAACAGAACAGAGAGAGATAACATACTGTTTTAAATCAGATTTACACAGGTCTCTGGAATCACAGAAAGTAAAAATCCCCCTATTTACTGCATTGCTCATTTTTTAGACACTTCTAATTCCGTTGAGTAGTTGGAATAGCGACTGTCTAACTTGTTGACCTGGCAAAGGTTCTTCTCTCAATCTAGATAGCCAAAATAAATTAACTAGTTACTTATCTCGGTGCTATTGGTGGAACATTTCTGTGAACAAAATACGTGCTTTGTTTGTCCAAATAATAATTGTGACTAATTTCACAGTAAAGCTCAGAAGCATTTTGGGACGTGAGAAAAGATATGAGAAAGTATTAGGACAATAGTGACATTTTTCTAGTTAATGGAAGGCATTGTACTGGTTGAAATCACATATTATTTTGAGGGCTCTTATTGACAGCAGCTTGTGAGAATTATTTGCTGCCTTTGCTCACAGTTACATCTCGAACATCCAGCACTTCCAGCTGAAAGCACTGAGAATCCAGCGTTGGAGATTAAGCTGATGGCACATAGTTCACCAGGTTTGTAGGGTGGCCTAGAATCATAGCATCCTCACAGTGCAGAAGGAGGCCATTCGGCCCATTGAGTCTGCACTGACCCTCCGAAAGAGCACCCTATCTCGGCGCAGGTCTACTGACCCCATTCCCGTAACCTCCACCTCACCTTTAGACACTAAGGAACATTTATCATGGCCAATCCACCTAACCTGCACATCTTTGGACTGTGGGAGGAAACAGGAACATCCAGAGGAAACCCACGCAGACACGGGGAGAAAGTGCAAACTCCACACAGACAGTCACCCGAGGCCGGAATTAAACCCAGGTCCTTGATGCTGTGAGGCGACAGTGCTAACCATTGTGCCACCATGCTGCTGAAGGGCGCAATCAAACAAAAGAAGACACTTTGCGCTAATTGTAACCTAATTGACCCTTTGGAAAACTGATGACATTGGGTACAACACTGATTATTAAACCGCACCTGATTTTACTCTCCATTGTGGTCAATGAGTGTAAATCTGGCATTTTCCTTTTCCAGTGGATTTACACCAAGTCAGTTATATTTTTAAAAAGTCCTTTGAGTACAGAGATGCGAGCTGATATGTTATAGGCAAATATTCACAGCACACTGTTTGATTGTTGTACAGGAATGGTCAGGCTGGTTCTTGGTCCTTGACTCTATTTGAATTTGTAGTGTCCTTTATCAGAATGACGTCCTAGAAGGACAAAGCAGTAAATCAGGAATTTGTGGCATTTTACAAGAGCTAACGCAAATCCAAATCTTTTGCATCAACTAAATACACAAGTAGAGAACAACTTCCATCTCTCAACAAGGTCACATCTCTCCTCAGCAAGCACTCATACATAAATAAATAGCTGTATTTGTTGTCATCTAACTAGAAGTGACTTGAATGCATCCAGCATAGACATGAGTTTCAGTCACTATCCAATGTGAGCTGTACAGTTTTGAATGCATTCTATGGCATAATCATTTATTACTTTGATAAACGTCTTTAAAATAAATGCTCTCATGTGAAGAACTCTCTCTGCTCAGGATCAGGAATGTATCTTTCATAAACATGCTTACAATTATTCCGGAAAGGGTAGGCAGAGAAAATCCTTCTTCATCTTCTTTCAGACTGCTAGTTTGAAGTTTATACTTCCAGCTATTTATGGAGATTGGGGACATTCAAAAATGCATTTAGAATTACATTTTTCTCAAAATGTCTCAATGTACAATATCGTCATTGGACAGTTTATATTAAAAATTCCATCCGATACAAAAGGTAGGAGCAGAAGTAAAACCTAAGCCCATACAACGTGCAAAGATCAAAAGTAATAATTTTCTTCAAACAACCCTAAATGTTTATATTCCAGGAATTTGGTGAAATTGGTCCCAAAGAATTAAAGAGGTTTTGATGTGACACTTTTCTACTTGTAAGCATCTTAGATCCTCATGCATAATTTACAACCTATGCTAATACCTGTTTGGTCATAAAAGCATTTAATTGATCACCAGTAGGACATTTAATCTGATTTATAATGAGTTGAAAACTCAGGGATATTATTTAAGGACGTTCACGTCAATGAGCACCAATTAAGAGCGCCCTCTGTTGACAGTTTTGCTCTCAGTCTAATGGTAATAACTGGAACTATAGTGAAATTGATCGTTAAAATGTATCATCTGTTCAATTGTGAATTGCTATTTTTTATATACACACGCTTATAACACTGATCTTGCTTCCTTTGAAGCCTGGTATAGGTAAATTATCTTCTGAATATTTGGCACTCATGTATTGATGACCTTGACCTTTGTGAATAAATCACTCCGAAATTTCATTTGCGCTTCCTCATAGAGGATCACAGAATCATAGAATCCCCACAGTGCAGAAGGAGGCCATTCGGCCTATCGTGTCTGCACTGACCCTGCCGAAAGAGCACCCCACCCAAGTCCACTGCTCCAGCCCACCCCAACAACCCTCTAATCTAACCTACACTAACTAAGGGCAATTTAGCATGGCCAATCACCTAACCTACACATCTTTGGACTGGGGGAGGAAACCGGAGCACCCGGAGGAAACCCACGCAGACATGGGGAGAAAGTGCAAACTCCACACAGTCACCTGCGCCGGATTTGAACCCAGGTCCCTGGAGCTGTGAGGCAGCAGTGCTCGCCATTGTGCCACCATGCTGCCCACCTGCTACGCCCATCCTGCTAAGATTCTGCATCTTTTTATATTAGGCACAAACTGATGAACTGCAAGATGACCATCTGATCATTTGGATGTTTTTATTATTACTATTTGAAATAATGTAGGCAATTCCAATATTTCTATGCAACGTCTTGCCATTGGCTGCAAGACAACATGCTATGTTTTTCATTGTTATTGATCATAATCTTAGTTTTCCTCGTGAACAAAATTGTTTTAAGTTCCTCCTTCCTTTTTCCCTTTTGATTTTATACTTTTCTTGTGATGATTTCTTGTGTTCTACTTGTGTTCTTCAGTGCCACTGCCATGTCCCTGCTTCCCATTCTTAATATCCCAATTTCAACCTTTATGGGATGAATACTTACGTCAGTTACTTCCAAACCCATCCATGCCCTCTACCATCTAGAAGGACAAGGGCGGCAGACATGTGGCAGGTTCCTGGCAATTCCTTTCCAAGTCACAGCCCCATCCTGACATGGAAATATATCACCGTTCCTTCGCTGTTGCTGGGTCAAAATCCTGGGACTGTCTCCCTATCAGCACTGTGGGTGTACCTACACCACGTGGACTACAGTGGTTTGAGGAGGCAGCTCACTGTCTGCAAAAGATTAATTTGATAAAAGTTGTCTCTTCAGTCGATGGGTGCCCAAGCTTTGCCCTTAGTGGCATGGGTGTGCAGAGCTCCAAGTCAAATTGGGCGTCCTCCCCTAATCCTAGCCATTTCGGCAGAATGTCTATGTCTTCACTTGTCACAGTTTGTGCAGACCCTTGGTTGACTCTGTCTCTTGCGAACTAGTTCTAGTTGCTAAAAGCTGATCAGGGTGTCTCCTCCACACTGCATCACCCCGAGTTTGAATGGTATAGGAGAATTCCGTTATTCAAACAGCGTCACATGCGATATCATGAATGTTTATGTATTATTGCTCTCATATGGAGCTCACATCAACCTTGTCTGTGCACATATTGAATGAGGAACTCTGAATGTGCTTTGCCAAGCCCATTCAGGCTATCGGTTCTTGAGGGTAGGGAGCAAAATATCTTGAAAATATGGCCTGCTTCCTTCTGGATGCAACACTCTTGGATATTTAATAACCACCTAGCAGTTTCAGTAAATTGTCCAGCAGAAGTCTCATGTCGTTTCACACCATACTTACATATGTCACTTTCTATCATTGCGTTCTCTAAGCTGTACCTCAATGGAACAACCTTTTTATGCATACTCTACTGCAAAATATTAGATTTTACATTACAGCAATCTCCTCTTACACCGTACCTGCTGTGATGAAATATGTATATTCGAAAAGCCTATGGGTTTGGATCTTAATAACTTTTTAAACTCAGTATTTATATCTGCATTTTCTTCTTGGTTCTGAAATTCATCCATCTCCATCAGCATCACTGAGGGGAAAAGACAGGTTTCTTGGGAATATAATTCTACCGACATTACTGTTCTGTCTTTGCTAGATGTACAAGTAATGTAAATATCTATCAATATTCTTAAACCCCGGCATGTGCATCAGTCATCGAATCCACACCATGCCTTCAAGGTTGTCAGGCCCGAAATGAATAATAGTTTGAACTGGATGAGAATGTCGAGGGTAAAAATGCAACTGATTGTGGACGTGATCCGAGAGGCTAAGTGTATCAGTGAAAATATTTCTTGTATCCGGAACAAATTCAGAAATGCAATCCCTTTTAGAATTTACTTACAGTTTTGTCAGAAAAAAATAAATCTTCAGGAATGTATTTAACACATTGCCACGGGGAATGACCAGTGGAATACCAACCTTACTAAGTGCAAGGAGTTGTAAGTCATCCTGGTTTTATGATCTGTTTTATCATTTTTCTCTGTTACTTGGTTTTATGAGCTGGTTTTACTGAACAGCTTAATTCACCAGTTTGGGCTTGGTTCCTTCATCATCTTCTATCTAGTTGCTCTCGGATATTGAATAATTCTTCCTTAATTTGAATGTCTTGTGATATTATTTCTGTCGATTTCGATTACAGGAAAGGGACACCCCATTGATGCTATGCTTTTGGCTACCAATGATGCCAAAATGACAGATTAAAATTTTAGCAGGAAATGAGATTCTACTTAGTTTGAAAACATCAAAACATTTTTACTGCCAATTCTGATAAAGTAATTAAATACTTCAGCACGTTACATACAGCAAAAAGATTATTGCCTGATCCCTGCTGGTAATGCAAAGGGGTTTGTACTTTGGCAATATTACTCTTTTGACAAACTAATTGTGGTATTTTTAAAGGATAGGCTGCCCATGCAAATGACCGATGAATCATCGATACATCACGTGATCGGACTCTGAAAGTGACCTTGTTCCAACTAGGAACAAAATTAAATACACAATTTCCTCACCCTTTACATTAGAGGGTCCGACAGCAAAACATAATTTTCTTTTCATTTGTTCATGGGATGTGTTCGTTGCAGGCTGGGCCAGCACTTATCGCCCATCCCGAATTGCCCTTGAGGGAGCAGTTAAGAGTCAACCACATTGCTGTGGGTCGAGAGTCGCATGCAGGCAGAGCAGGTAAGGGCGGCAGATCGCCTTCCCTAAAGGACATTCGTGAACCAGATGGGTTTTTACGACAGTCGATAATAGTTTATGGTCAACGTTCGACTTCTCGGCCGGGATTCTCCGCTACCTGGCGGGGCGGGCCGTACCAGCAGCGAGGAGTGGCGTGAACCACTCCGGCGTCGGGCCGCCCGGAAGGTGCACCAACCGTTGGCAAAGGGCCTCCGCCAACCAGCATGAGTTGGCACATGCGCGGGTGCGCCAGCGTGTTCTGGGGTGATCCCAGCGCATGCGCAAGGGGGTTCTTCTCCGCGCCGGCTGTGGCAGACCGTTACAGCGGCCAGCGCAGAGGGAAAGAGTGCCCCCATCGGCACAGGGCTGCCCGCAGATCGGTGGGCCCCGATCGCGAACCAGGCCACCGTGGGGGACCCCCTGGGGCTAGATACCCACCCCCCAAGGACTCCACAGGCCGCCCGCAGAGCCAGGTCCCGGCAGTAAGGACTTTGTTTGATTTACGCCGGTGTGACTGGCCGAAAACGGGTGGCCACTCGGCCCATCGCGGCGGGGAGTGGGGGGGGGGGGGGGGGAGCACTGCCAATGGCCCCCGACCAGCGCAACCCGATTCCCACCCCCGCCGAAAAACCGGCGCCGGAGTATCCGGCAGCCGGCCTCAGGACGGCGCGGCGGGATTCATGCCGCCCCTCCAGCAATTCTCTGGCCCAGCAGGGGGTTGGAGAAACCCAACGCTAATTCCAGACACGCTGAGTCGGCACGTTCTCCCCGTGTCTGTGCGGGTTTCCTCCGGGTGCTCCGGTTTCCTCCCACAGTCCAAAGATGTGCAGGTTAGGTGGATTGGCCATGATAAATTGCCCTTAGTGTCCAAAAAGGTTAGGTGGGGTTACTGTGTTGCGGGGATAGGGTGAAGGTGTGGGCTTGGGTAGGGTGGGCTTAGGTACATGGTTTAACTGTCGCATTTATCCCCTCTTTGTAAAATGAAGGCAACACTGATCACATGTCTCTGAGTCACAATTGCAGATATTAATTATTCAAAAATTGGGTTGAAGTTAAAGAGGTTGCAGTGGACTGGCTGCCCATTGTACACCAGGACAGGATGTAGCCTGCAAACAGTTTGATGCCCAGTTGATGCCGTTGCCTGGCATTTTCAAAAAGAGGTTTTCTGCTGACTGGCCACATACTCACCTGTTTCAGACAGTAGAACATTTCGATCTGCAAATGTTGACAGGCAAATGGGTAGATTGTGCTGTCTGTCTGCTCAGCACGTACAACAGACAAACCACCAAAAGGGTAAGTTTCAAATTGTTTTTTGTGGAACCAGAAAAGCAGGAGTGGGCGTATTGGCTCTACACTAGTAATGTGGGCCAATACTGCCCTGTGTTTCCTGCTGTACCCTCTGGTTAGCTCCTCCCAATCCTACCCCGCCTACCTTCCTGCCGGCTTGGTTGGCCTCAGCTCGATCCTATATTTTGCTGGACTCGAGTCAGTGATCGATCACTGCATCTGGCCAATGGCCCTCAAAATGGATGAGACCTGCCACTGACAGTGGGTATGTATTCAGGATTGCCTTAAAGCAGGGAAGCGAGATAGAAAGGCAGAGGAACATAGGAACAGGATTTGGCCATTCAGCCCGTCAAGCCTGCTGCGCCATTCAATATGATCATGGCTGACTGGACACTTCAATGCCTTTTACCCACAACCCTTGTTATTGTTAATCAGCAATCTATCAATCCCTTGCTTAAACATACTCGGTGACTGAGCTCCATAGCCGCTCGGGGTAGAGAATTGCAACTTTCTTGGTGAAGAAATTTCTCCTCATTGAAACTGTGCCCCCTGGTTCTAGACTCCCCAACCAAGGGGAAAATCTGACCTGCATCCACCCTATCTATTCCTTTCAGTATTTTGTAAATTTCAATGAGATCACCTCTCATTATTTGAAACTCGAGAGAATACAGGCACAGTTTGCCCAATCACTCTTCATAATAAAGTCTCGCCATCACCAGAACAGGTCTGGTGAACCTTTGCTGTACTCCCTTTATGGCAATAATATCCATTCTGAGGTAAGGGAACCAAAACAGCAGATAGTACTCCAGTTGCAGTGTGACCATGTTTCTATAATGTTGAAGTAAGACCTCATTACTACTTGTGCTCAGGTCCTCTTGCAATAAAGGCTAACATTCCATTAGCCTGCCTAATAGCTTCCTGCACCTGCATGCTAACCTTCATTGACTTATGGACAAGGACACCCAGGTTATTTGCTCATCTACACTTTCTAATTTCTTACCATTTAGAAAATATTCTGCACATCTGTTCCTTCCGCCAAAGTGGATTGCCTCACATTTTTCCACATTATAGTCCATCTGCCATGGTCTTGCCCACATAAGAACACAATAAAAACTAGGAGCAGGAGAAGGCCATCTGGCCCTTCGAGCCTGCCCTGCCATTCAATGAGATCATGGCTGATCGTTTGTAGACTCACTTCACATTCCCGCCCGAATACCACAGCCTTTTATTCCTTTATTCTTCAAAAAACTATCTATCTTTATCTTGAAAACACTTCAACTGCTTCACTGGGCAGGGAATTCCATAGATTCACAACCCTTTGGGTGAAGAAGTTCCTCCTAAACTCAGTCCTAAATCTACTTCCCCTTATTTTGAGGCCAAGCCCCCTAATTCTGCTTTCCCCCGCCAGTGGAAACAACCTGCCCACATCTATCCTATCTATCCCCTGCATAATTTTATATGTTTCTATAAGATCCCCCACAACTTTCTAAATTCCGAGTACTGTCCCAGTCTACTCAGCCTCTCAACGTAATCCAACCCCCTCAACTCTGGGATTAACCTAGTGAATCTCCTCTCCACATCCTCCAGCGCCAGTACATCCTTTCTCAGGTAAGGAGACCAAAACTGAACACAATACTCCAGGTGTGGCCTCACTAACACCTTATATATAACCTCCCTAGTCTAAAACTCCATCCCTCTAGCAATGAAGGACAAAACTCCGTTCGCCTTCTTAATCACCTGTTGCACCTGTAAAACAACTTTTTGTGACTCATGCACTCGCACACCCAGGTCTCTCTGCACAGCAGCATGTTTTAATACTTTGCCACTTAAATAATAGTCCCTTTTGCTGTTATTCCTACCAAAATGGATAACCTCACATTTGTCAACATTGTATTCCGTCTGCCAGACCCTAGATTATTCACTTAAACTATCCAAATCCCTCTGCAGACTTCCGGTATCCTCTGCACTTTTTGCTTTATCACTCATCTTAGAGTCGTCTGCAAACTTGGACACATTGCACTTGGTCCCCAACTCTAAATCATCTATGTAAATTGTGAACAATTGTGGGCCCAACACTGATCCCTGAGGGACACCACTAGCTACTGATTGCCAACCAGAGAAACACCCATTAATCCCCACTCTTTCTTTCTATTAATTACCCAATCCTCTATCCATGCTACTACTTTACCCTTAACGCCATGCATCTTTATCTTATGAAGCAACCTTTTGTCAAAAGCACTCACTAAGTCTGTATGAATCCTCTTATAGCCACTTTACATCTTCCTCACAACACACATTCCCGCCTAGGTTTGTATCATCCGTGAACCTGGAAATATTATTTGGTCCCCTCATCTAAATCATTGATCTATATCGTGAAGCACTGGGACCCAATTCCTCATCCTTGCGCTACCCCACTAGCCACAGGCTGCCAACACAAGAATTGCCTGGGTATTCCTACTCTCTTTCTGTCTGTTAACCAATCCTCAATCCATGCCATTTGATTGCCTCCTCTCTCATTATTTTACTAATTAACCTCCTGTGGGGAACTTCATCCAAAGCCGTCTAAAAATCCAAATATACCAAATTCATCAACTCTCCTTTGTCAATTTTGTAAGTAACATCTTTAATAAACGCAAAAGGTTTGTCAAACATGATTTATAATCGTTTGTAAATCGATGCTACTATACCCAATCAGATCATAATTGTACAAGAGTCCATTTAACACACATTTAATTATAGATTCTAACAGTTTTCCCCACTATTGATGTAAAACTTCTAAATAGAGAGGTTAGCGAGAGAACTCCTGAGCTTGGGGTCTTGGCAACTGAAGGTATTGTTACCACAATGGAGCAATTAGAATTGGGAATGCACAAGAGCACAGAAATCACAGTAGGTAGCGGGGTTGAGAAGGTTACAGAGATAGCGAAGATGGAGGGATTTGAAAACTGACTTGCTCTGAGTTTTGCGTAACCTCAAGTTTATGGATGGTGCAATGGTGGGAAACCAGCCAGGGATGCATTGAGATAGCCCAGGCTGATGAAGAGATGGATGAGAGTTTCAGCAGTAGATTAGCTGATATGGTGGTGTAGTTGGGTGATGTTATGGAGATGCAAACAGTGGATCTCAATGATGCCGCAAATAGTTGGAAGTTTATCACTGAATTATATGTGACAGCTGTCAAGGCTGGAACCCATAGCTAGAGAATAGAGTTTGGAGCAGGGACCAGAAATAATGGCTTCAGTCTTCTCAGAATTTAGTTGGAGGAAATTCTACTCATTTCGTATGAGGTGTCAGATAAGCAGGCAGAAAATACAGCATCAATGGATGAGTTGAATAGATCGAGAGGGATTTTTTTTTTTATTCGTTGACAAAGACAAAGAAACGTACAGCACATGAACAGCCCCTTTGGCCCTCCAAGCCTGCGCTGTTCATAGGATATGGGCGCCCCAGGTTGGGCAGCATTTATTCTCCATTGACCCTGAGCATGCACAGTTAAGAGTCAACAACATCGCTGTGGCCCTAGAGTCACATGTAAACCAGACCAGGTGAGGACAGCAGATTTCCTTCCCTAAAAGGCAGTGACAACGACAATAATGATAGTCATCACTTTTAATTTCAGATTTTTATTGAGTTTAATTTCACCATCTGAGGTGGCAGGATTTGAACGTGGGTCCTCCTATAGCATTGCTCTGTGTCTCTGGTTTACCAGTCCAGCAACAATACCACGATGCCACTGCCTCCCGCCTGTTGTGTACATATGAAAACTAAAGCTACTTTTTAATGATCTCGCTGAGGGGCAGCGATGAGAAATGAAATGAAATGAAAATCGCTTATTGTCACGAGTAGGCTTCAATAAAGTTACTGTGAAAAGCCCCTAGTCGCCACATTCCAGCGCCTGTTCCGGGAGGCTGGTACGGGAATCGAACCATGCTGCTGGCCTGCCTTGGTCTGCTTCAAAAGCCAATGATTTAGCCCAGTGTGCTAAACAGTATGCTAGGAGGGGTGCCAAAGAATAGACCCTTGGGGGGGGGGGGGGGGGGGGGGGGGGGGGGGGGGGGGGGGGGGGGGGTCACAGGGGTAACAATGCAGGCACAGGAGGAATTAACAAATTTGCTAATGGCATTCCTGAATTATCTGAAAATATAACTTGTTAATAGTCTCAACCATAATTTATAACAATGACTTCACATTTCTGTGCGAGTTATTTAATCTGAGTTACGACACTATGACAACACATTTGACTTTTTCACAGCTACAGGATCTCACACCTATTTTTGTAACATACACGTCTGTTCCAGGAGTTGGGTGTTCAAACCCCTCTTCAAAACTGGAACTTGGAATCTACACTGAGCGTTAAATGCCGCATTGAGAGTGCCAGTTTGTTGACCTTTTGGGTGAGACATTGCCCACCTATTCTGGTCGTTGAGGTGGATGTTAAAGATCCAAATGAGTCTATTCTGGGAACAAGCTGGACAGCAGCAAATCTTTCCAGGGGGCTGACCAACATTTTTCATTGCTTCTGGAAACCTTCACCCACAAAATGGGTGCATTTTAAAGTCCGATTGCATGTGAAATACTTTGAGATATTTCTGAGAGACGACTTCACCGCTGTCTAGTGCATGCTTTTATCCGAAAGTTAAACTTCTCAACACCAAACGAATGTCCCTGTAGGATGGATGCAGCTTTTGCCAGAAGGCGATGAGCGTTACAATTCATTGTCTTCCTGACTGTGCCACAAGAGGAATATTGGCGTGATTCATCCACCGCCTGGCGCCCGGCTCCGCACGAGAGCTCCAAATCGGACTCCGCGTTGGGTCCGAAACCTCACACAAGTCACCCGGTGCGGTCAGGACACGCCATCACTGGCCCAAATTATATTTAAATTATATTTAAATGAGCCATTAGGCCCTTTCAAATACCCGGACGCCACTTTAAACCGCGCCCGGGGGTCAGCGGCCGCGCCTGTGAGACTTCGACTGGGTTCACTTTAGCGCCGGTTTCCATAAACGTGGACCAGGTGCAACGGCACCTTGGGGAGTCTCGCAGGCCATTAGGGCTTCCCCAGGTGGTCGGACACAGACAGGGTAGTACACTGGCGCTCCCCCGGCACCTGGGCACATTGTCATTGCCCGGGTGGCACTGCCATGGTGCCAGGGACACTGCTAAGGTTCCAGACTGGCTGTGCCAAAGTGCCCAGGTGCCAGGTTGACTGCCAATGGTCAGGCCCTGGGGGGTGGGGGTAGGAGGGGGGGGGGGGCTTGCCCATGAGATGGAGGTGAGGGGGGAGGATTCCAGAGACTTGAGAAGGGTGGGGGGGGGGGTGAAGGGTGAGGGTCAATAAAGCCGGGGGAGAGCCTGAAGGAGGGGACAGGGATAGAGATTGGGGCTGCCAGTCAAAATGGCGTCCCGATCTGTGAGGAGCCATTCCTGCTGGAGAACTGAGGAACTTCCCATGGCCCAAAAACTGGCAAAGTGCCAGTGAATAGCGGGATGAATGGGAAGGACAAGAAACCAAAAAAACCATGGAGCCATCAGGTGGTCTAGTTCTGCTGCAGAATGATGGTCATGGAGGTTCTGCCCCTCCTAGTTCCTTAAAAATACATTTTTAAATGTTTTGATGCTTTTTTGAAGCAATCGACAATCTTTATTTTGTCTCCATGTCAAGAACTAACGTTTAGTCGTGTGTCATCACACAGCAGTGGTAATATAAATCACAGTTACAAATCAGGAAATTGGTGGTGTGTGCAACAAGGGCAATAGTTATCATAAGAGAGTTCGACCGACGTAAAGACTGGTTAAACCTCATTGATACTAATGTTGTGGAGGTTGACCTCTTAGAATGTGTGCAGGATGATTTTCTACAGCAGTACCTCAAGGAACCAACTAGGGAATGAGATATTTTAGATTTCGTATTGTGCAATGAAATGGGGTGACTTAATAATCTTGTTGTGAAGGAGCCTACGCCCTAACATGATAGAATTTTACATTAAGTTTGAAAGTAATGTAGGTCAATCAGAAACAAGGTTTTTAAATCTAAGCAATGGAACTTGAGGGCATGGAGGGCAAATTGGATATGATGGATTGGGAAAGCATATTAACAAGTATGATGGTAGGAGGACAATAGCCAACATTTAAAGAAATAATACATCGTTTACATCAAAAATACATTCTTTCAATGAAGGGAACATTCCAACTGTGCATTAGATCAAAGAAAGAGGCCGTCAAAGTTTCTTTTTAAAATAAATTGTCAACATGAGGGTTGGGAGCAGTTTAGAATTGCGCAAAGGAGGACCAAGGAATTGGCTTGCATTTCTGCCTGTTGGGCATGTGTACTCGGCGGTCCCAGGAATGGGTGCGAAATGTGTTCCTGGCTGCGGTCGGACCTGGGGCACAATTGACAGTCTGGGGAAGGCGGAACGCTGCCGGAGAGGATGGGGAACAGGGCGGGCACCGAGAAAAGGGAGCATGCGGACTGACGTTTCCATTACACTCCCTCAGGGCACAGCCACTGCGGACCTGTTTCAAGGAGATGCCAGCCTGTGAAAAAATAAATAGCGGCGGAGACATGATACAAAGAGCATCCGGACAGCACAATCGTACGCAGAACCCCGTCCGCGTTTTAAATTTTATTTCAGCCGGGACAGTTCACCCTGCCCTTGGCCCAGGTTGCAGCTAAAATGTAACGGCCTCCTGGCCATTCGGCAATATAAAGGAAACAGGCAATATAAAATTGCATTCAATTGGTCCTTCAATGGGCTAAATTGCCTGCTTGATTGCCATAGGATACGATTCTGACTTCCCACCGACGGAAATATTGTGCAAGTGCACTGCAAAGTCGGGACACGTGCCCGATATTTTCTCACACGATTGCACGTGCTCCTGGATGGGGCACGTGCTCCTGGGTGGGGCACGTGCCCACCCGAACAACATAGGATTCTGACCAAACATTACGAAAAGGAAATGTAGAATATAAGAGTAAACCCGTGAGAAATGTAAAAATGGACTGTAAAAGCTTCCATAAGTATATAAAATGCAAAAGATTAGCAAAAGCAAATGTGGGCCCATTACAAGCAGAGCCAGGAGAACTCATAATAGGGGATAAAGAAACTAAGCAAATATTCACAGAGGAAAATACCAAAACCTCCCAGAAACTATGAAGAATCAAGGGACTAGTAAAATTGAGGATCTGCAAGATACTAGTAAATAAAACTGCGTGAGAAATTAATGAGACTTAAAGTAGGTAAATCCACTGGACCTGATGATTTACATCCCAGAGTGTTTAATGTACACCCCAGAGTGTTTAATGAGGGGGTTGTAGAGTTAGCAGATACATTTGTGATTATCTTTCAAAGTTCTATAGATTCTGGAATAGTTCCTGCAAATTGGAAAGTGGCAAATGTCAATATTAAAGAAAGGAGAGAGGGAGGGGCAGCACAGTGGTTAGCATAATTTCTTCACAGTTCCAGGGTCCCAGGTTCAATTCCCGGCTTGGGCCATTGTCTGTGCGGAGTCTGCACGTTCTCCCCGTGTGTGCGTGGGTTTCCTCCGGGTGCTCCGGTTTCCTCCCACAGTCCAAAGATGTGCAGGTTAGGTGGATTGCCATGCTAAATTGCCCCTTAGTGTCCAAAATTGCCCTTAGTGTTGGGTGGGGTTACTGGGATAGGGTGGAGGTGTGAGCTTGGATAAGGTGCTCTTTCCAAGAGCCGGTGCAGACTTGATGGGCCAAATGGCCTCCTTCTGCACTGTTTTCAGAAAATGGGATACTATGGACCTGTTCGCTGGACATCAGTAGAAGAGAAAATTCTAGAATCCATAATAAAAGATACAATAACAGGACATTTAGAAAGTAATGGTAGGTTTGGGCACAGTCAGCTTGGATTTGTGAAAGGGAAATCATATTCAGTGAATTTGCTCGAGATTTTAAGGATGTAACCAGCAGAATAGGGGATTTGGTGGATTAGTATATTTAGTTTTTCAGAAAGCTTTCTGTAAGATCCGAGGTTCGTAAACAAAATTACAGCATGTGGGATTGAGTGGAAAATATTGGCATGAATTGAGAACTGATTAATGAACAGAAAACAGAGAGTAGGAATAAATGGGTCATTCTCACATTGTCAGGCTGTATCTAGTGGTGTACCACAAGGATCAGTGTTTGGGCCCCAGCTGCTCACGACCTATATCAATGATTTGGGTGTGGGGATTAAATGTACATTTCCAATTTCACACCTGACACAAAAGTAGGTGAAGTGTGAGTTGTGAGGAGGATGTAAAGATGCTTCAAGGCGATTTGGAGAGACTACGTGAGTGGGAAAATGGAGTACAATGTAGAGAGATGAGAAGTTACGCACTTTGATTGCCGAATAAGGAAATACAGAGTAGAATTTTTAGGATGGTGAGCGATTGGCGTTCGATCGGTGTTGGAAAGGTAGATTCCAAGGGTCCCAGGACAGGAGGGTAGGGACATCCTGCGGGGTCAGGAAGGAGATGGTTGTGGCATTGTGGGGGGTCAGCTAGTGGGGGAGATCCAAAGTCCCCAAGGGGAAGGCATGCCAACTCTGAGCGGGCCTACAGATTGGTCCCCTTCCCTCCCAAGATAGTGAAAAGTTTCCCTCTGAGTCCCACCCTACCTGCACCCACTCCCACCAGCCTTGCGGCTGAGCGAGGAAAAGGCCCTCAAATGGTCATGAAGTGGGTAAGTGGCCACTTAAGGGCCTTTCCAGGTTAATGGGCAGGATTCCTGCCCGAGGTCCTGCCTGTCCAAGCGTGAAATGGTGTCTTGGTGTGGTCGGGTCAGTTCCCGGGGAGGGTTGGGGGCACCCAACCATTCAATTGTACACGCCCCCTACCCCGTCTCAGAACCCGCCTTGGGGACGGTGTCAAATTCTACCCACAGAATATTTTTTAAATGATGAGGGACTGGGAAGCGTTGAACTTTAAAGGGATTTGGGTCTCCTTGTTCATGAGTCAGTGAAAGCTGACATGCAGGTACAGCAAGCGTTTAAAAAGGAAACTGGTATGTTGACCTTTATTGCAAGAGGATTTGAGTGTAGGAGGAAAGACGTCTTACTGTAGTTATACAAAGCCTTGATGAGACCACACCTGGAGTACTAGTGCAGTTTTTATCTCCTTACCTCAAGAAAGAGGGCATGCAACAAAGGTTCACTAAATTATTTCCTGGGATGGAGGGATTGTCCCATGCGGAAAGATTAAAGAGATCGGGCCTTTGTTCCCTGGAGTTTAGAAGAATTAGAGGTAATCTCATTCAAACATAGAAAATTCATACAAAGCCCAACAGGGTAGATTCCGGCTATGGTGGGTGATGTGTTGGGTATGCGGGGTCTGTGAGGACTGCGTTTACCAGAGTAGTGAGAGAGACAGGCTACCAACACTTGTAGAATTACAGCTCTATTTTATTTAACTATGAGCTGTTAAACATACTTGCACTGTGGGTCGACACTATGTTAGGTTGACTGAAGACCTATGGCTAACCTGACCAGACTATACTGCTAGCACATGGTAGATGTTCGTGCTACTGATTACGGGCTCTGGCTGTCTCAGAGGCTGCATCCCGAATGAGCGGGAAAACTAGTGCCCTCTGGCTTTATAGTGGCCGTGTCCTGTCTGGTGATTGGCTGCTGTGTTCTGTGTCTTGATTGGTCTTTCAGTGTGTCAGTCAGTGTGTGTCTATGCACCATCATGTACTTGTGTGTATATTATGACAGTGGGGAAGTGGGTTGTCCAGAACCACGGGACACAGTCTCAGAATAAGCGGCAGGTCAATTTGGACTGAGAAGAGGAGGGATTTCTTCAGGCAGGGGTTGGTGAATCTTTGGAATTCTCTTGCCCAGAGAGCTGAGGAAGCTTGGTTATTGTGCATGTTCAAGGCAGAAATCGATAGGTTTGCAGTGTATCAAAATCCCCAGAGGACTTTAAGTACAAATAAGACAGCCACAGTGTCTATCGCAGCTGGGTTCCTTGGCCATTTGTCATTTTCAAAATCTTATCTTTTCTTCTGGGATGTAATTTTGAACAACACTTTGATGCAGTCCAACATCAAAGGATTTGGGGACAGTGCAGGTGTTGAATTTGAAGTTCAGGCACGATCGCGTTGAATGATGGTGCAGATTCAAGGGGCTGAGTGGCCTACAGCTGCTACGAGTAACATAGAACATATCGTGCAGAATTAGGCCAATTGGCTCATCGAGTCTGCACCGACCCACTTAAGCCCTCACTTCCGCCCTATCCCCATAACCCAATAACCCCACCTAAACTTTTTCGTCACTAAGGACAATTTATCATGGCTAATCCACATAACCTGCACGTCTTTGGACTTTGGGGGGGAACCGGAGTACCCGGAGAAGACCCACGCAGACACGGGGCGACACAGACAGTGTGGAGTCAGCAAGGAATCGAACCGGCAACCCTGGCGCTGTGAAGCCACAGTGCTATCCACTGTGCTACCGTGCTGCCCACCGATCCTCTCTACTCATGTAATACACACTCAGCTGGTTGCCCTGGGAAAGCCATATGAGGCTCCTACATCAGGTTCACCTCATTTATGTATTTAAACAAGGTCGCCACGTGGGAGAGTAGGTCAGACATTTTGCGGCCCACTCAAAAAACAAGCCAGGGCTTTATATGACCAAAACGTGGGGCCAATCTTTTGAGGTTTGTCTGCTGCAGCATTAGCAGCACAGACGGCATTGTCACATTCTTCTCATAGTTATTTGTTGTCACGTCTTTCACCCTCATTTTCTACTGCATCAAAGTGTTGTTCAAAATTACATCCCAGACGAAATGATAAGATTTTGAAAATGACAAATGGCCAAGGATCCTGCTGCGACAGACACTGCGGATGTCTTACTTGTTGTGCTTAAAGTCCTCTGCGGATTTTGAAACACTGTAATTGGCCTTCGCTTACCATACACCATTATATTCCTACAAAAGTAAAGTTTGTAGATTCTACAAATCTGAGATAAAAACAGAAAATGCCGTAAATAGTCACTGAAAACCCGGCATCAAAAGGCCACATATTCACAGCCCAGCAGGGGGCGAGCAGGGACCTGTCAGGAAGCTAGCAGCTCCAGCTGCAGATATGGGTCTCCGCACTTCCGGTTCAGAGGCCGCGCATGAGCCCGGCGGCGGCCTCCAGCGGCCGCATCATGCTTCATGGCGGACTCAGACCGCGGAGCTGCACTTCCTAAATAGTGCCCACCGATCGGCCGCGCGCACTACCCGGGCCGCCCGCCCCAAAATAGCCCAGTCCCGGATGAGGCCCCCCACCCTCCAATCGACCCGCTGCCAACCATGGCGGCCACAGACTGTGTCCGTAGCTGCCCAGCGTGATTCCTGAACGGCTGGGACCATGTTAGATCCATGCAGTTGGGACTTTGGCCGGTCGAGGGCGGAGAATAGCGGGGCGGGCTTCTGGCAATGGCCGCAGGTAGGCGATCCCTTCTCCCTCACAGCGTTCTGAGGAGCCGGTTTCGATCCCGGCCCCGGGTCACTGTACGTGTGGAGTTTGCACATTCTCCCTGTGCCTGCGTGGGTTTCACCCCCACAACCCAAAGATGTGCAGGGTAGGTGGATTGGCCACGCTAAATTGCCCCTTAATTGGAAAAAAATAATTGGGTACTCTAAATTTATTTTTAAAAAAGAGAAGGTGGTGTTGAACTGCCTTCTTGAACCGATGCCGTCACTGTGGGGTAGGTGCATCCACAGTGCTGTGAGAGCAGGAGTTCCAGGATTTTGCCCCAGCAACAGTGAAGGAACGATGATATACTTCCAAGTCAGGATAGTGAGTGACTTGGAGGGGAAGGGAATGGAGGAGTGTATGTTGAAGGTGCTAATCACCTTGTCCTGAATGGTGTTGAGCTTCTTGAGTATTTTTGGAACTGCGCTCATCCAGGCAAGTGAAGGTCATTCCATGACACTGGGCGCGATTTACCCAAAAAATGATAAGGGGCATGATCTTCAGGAAGCGTAGCACGACTCACACTCCCGTCTCCGAAGTGGAATGGAGATGGTCGATAGCTTTAAATTCCTAGGGATCACCATCACCAACTGTCTGTCCTGGTCTACTCACGTTGATGTAACAGTCTCTATTTCTTACGGAAGCTAAAGAAATTCGGCATGTCTGCATCGACTCTCACAAACTTCGACAGATGTGCGATAGAGAGCATCCTATCCGGCTACATCACAGCTTGATATGGCAACTGCTCAGTTCTAGATCGCAAGGAACTGCAGAGTGTGGTGAACTCAGCCCAACGTATCACACAAGCTTGCCACCCACACATTGATTCTGTATACACCCCCCGCTGCCTCAGGAAGTCAGACAGCATTGTCAGAGACCCCTCCCACCCAGGCATTGCCTTTTTCCAGACCCTTCCATCAGGCAGAAGGTATAGGTTTTATGACCTATTGGAAAGATGCAGCTTAATCCGGGATAGTCAACATGGATTCGTGAAGGGTAAGTCTTGCCTCACAAATTTGATTGAATTCTTTGAGGAGGTAACTAAGTGTGTAGATGAAGGTAGAGCAGTTGATGTCGTATACATGGATTTTAGTAAGGCATTTGATAAGGTTCCCCATGGTCGCCTTATGAAGAAAGTAAGGAGGTGTGGGATAGAGGGAAATTTAGCCAATTGGATAAGTAACTGGCTGTCCCATAGATGACAGAAGGTGGTGGTGGATGGAAAATTTTCAGACTGGAGACCAATTACCAGCGGTGTACCACAGGGATCAGTGCTGGGTCCTCTGCTATTTGTGATTTTTATCAATGACTTGGAGGAGGAGGCTGGAGGTGAGGTCAGTAAATTTGCTGATGACACCAAGATTGGTGGAGCAGTGGATGAGTGGAGGGCTGTTGTAGGCTGCAAAGAGACATTGATAGGGTGCAGAGCAGTCCGAAAAATGGCAGATGGAGTTTAACCCTGATAAGTGCGAGGTGATGCATTTTGGTAGAAAAAATTTAAATGCAGATTACAGGGTTCACGGCAGGGTTTTGAGGAATATGAAGGAACAGAGAGATCTTGGGGTTCATGTCCACAGATCTCTGAAGGTTGCCACTCAAGTGGATAGAGCCGTGAAGAAGGCCTATAGTGTGTTAGCGTTTATTAACAGGGGGCTTGAGTTTAAGAGCCGCGGGGTTATGCTGCAACTGTACATGACCTTGGTGAGACCACGTTTCGAGTATTGTGTGCAGTTCTGGTCACCTCTTTATAGGAAGGATGTGGAAGCATTGGAAAGGATGCAAAGGAGATTTACCAGGATGCTGCCTGGTTTGGAGGATAGGTATCATGAGGAAAGGCTGAGAGAGCTAGGGCTTTTCTCTTTGGAGCGGAGGAGGATGCGAGGCGACTTAATTGCGGTTTATAGATGATGTGGGGGATAGATAGAGTGGGCGTTCAGACACTATTTCCTCAGGGGGATATTGCTGTTACGAGGGGGCATAACTATAAGGTTCAGGGTGGGAGATATTGGAGGGATGTCCGAGGTAGGTTCTTTACTCAGAGAGTGGTTCGGGTATGGAATGGACACTTTAGGAACTTTCAAGCGGTTATTGGATCGGCACATGGAGCACACCAGAATGACAGGGAATGGGATAGCTTGATCTTGGTTTCGGACAATGCTCGGCACAACATTGAGGGCCGAAGGGCCTGTACTGTTCTATGTTTTATTAACACAGAAGCTGATTATCACTAAATGGAACTTTATAATCATCCAATTACAGTATTTATCGCGTTAACACAAAAGGACACAAAGACCATCCTATGAATGTGTAGCTAATTTCGAGACAGTAGAGATAAACTGTGCAACAGGAAGAATGATAAACAAAGAGGCCATCAGACTCCATAATTGGTTATTTGCTGGTCAGACAAGGAGTGTTTCAGAGAACTATAGATCTTGATTAAATCACCCTGGTGTCCTGTTTATTTCTATTTCTAGGGGCTGGTTTAGCACACTGGGCTAAAACGCTGGCTTTTAAAGCAGACCAAGGCAGGCCAGCAGCACGGTTCAATCCCCGTACCAGCCTCCCTGAACAGGCACCGGAATGTGGCGACTAAGGGCTTTTCACAGTAACTTCATTGAAGCCTACTCGTGACAATAAGCGATTTTCATTTCATATTAATAAGTTTAAATCTTGATGAGGCCAGATGTATGTGTGGATCATGTCTCACCATTAGCAGTACCTGGATAAAAGAAGAGGCATCAGAACACATCATCAGTGAAAACCCAGCCCCAGGAGCAACTATTTCAGAAGAGAGACGTTGAGCTGTTGGCTCAGAGAAGAAGACATTCACATCGAGTGATTGCAGCCAGGCTAGCTCTTTCATTATCGTAGGTAATATCTAGATCTCAGTAGTGAGTCTGAGTCGCCTCTGTCCTACATTCTCAGAAATCATGATTAAAGTCGAGTTTTACTAAACTCAAGTCTCTTTATTGTGTCTGTCTAAGACGATCGAGCAGAGTCTCAGTCGACACTCCATGTAAGCATTTTATTTCGGGCAATTCACCTGCCCTCTCCAACTAACCCTGCACATTGTTTATTTTCAAATAACCACCTAATTTCCTACTTAATGTCTTGATTGAACTTGCATCCACCAGACCTTCAAGTAGTGCATTCCAGACCCAAACCACTCCTTTTACCAATTATCTTAAATCTGTGCCCTCTCAATGTTTCTGCTAATGGGAAGTGTCTCCTTATCTACTCTGTCCACCAGCCTAATGATTTTGAATGTTATTCGCATGGATAGAGGATTGTCTAACTAATAGAAGACAGTGGGGATAAGAGGGGTAATTTCAGGAGAACAAATTGTAACTAGTGGAGTGCCACATGGATCATTTTTTAAAAAACATTTTATTAAGGAATTTATGGTTTTATAACAATAAAAGATACAAATACAAATGTAAACATAGTTCAGCACATAACCCATTCCTCCATCTCCCACTATTCCAGCCTGAACTAGACATACAATACTCCCCCTTACCCCCCCCCCCCCCCCCCCTCCCCCTTGTTGCCATCTCCGAACGAACCCTAACATTGATCCTCTCAGGGCGAACTTAATTTTCTAAAGCCTGAGAAACCCAGCCATGTCGCTAATCCATACCCCTGATTTTGTGGGGCTTCCAGTCCCTCCATGCTAGTAATATCCATCTCCAGGCTACCAAGGAGGCAAAGGCCAAAACGTCAGCCTCTCTTGCCCCCTAGACTCCCGGGTCTTCCTGCAATCCAAAAATCGCCACCTCTGGACTCGGCGCCACCCTCGTTTTAGTACTGTGGACATGACATCTGCAAATTCCTTCCAGAATCCCCAAAGCTTTTGGGCAACATGTGGACATGGTTCTGTAGCCACAATTTTTGAAAATATGTATTAATGACATTGTCAAAGGAGGCACTATTGCCAAGTTTACGAGTGACACAAACATAGGAGGGAAGGCAAGTGTTGAAGATGACACAGAGTCTACAGAGGGGGATCTGGACAGGTAAGTGAGTGGGCAAAAACTTGGCCGATGGAATATAATGTAGGACAATAGGAATTATGCACTTTGGTAGGAAGAACAAAGGAGCTGAATATTATTTTAATGGAGAAAGACTGCAGAAAACTGCTGCACAGAGGGATTTGTGGGTCCTCATGCATAAATCACAAAATGCTAGCATGCAAATTCAGCAGGTAAAAAGGAAGGTGAATGGAATGCTGGCCGTTATTTCAAAGGGAATTGAATATAAAAATTGGGAAGTCTTGCTCAAACTACACAAGACATTAGTTGCCCACCTCAGCTGGAGTATTGCGTACAGTTCTGGGCGCCGTATTTTCGGAAGGATCTGAAGGAACTGGCGAGAATACAGAAGAGGTTTACGAGAATGATACCAACAATGGGAAATGTCAGTAATACAGAAATTGGAGATTGGTACTCTTCCTTGGATAAAACATGGTTGAGAGGCGATTTTATAGAAGTAGACTATAAGACCATGAGACCATAAGACGAAGGAACAGAAGTCGGACATTCGGAATAGTATGAACAGTTTGGTCCTGTTATCCAAGCAAAGATATATAGGCATTGAACGCAGTCCAGAGAAGGTTCATGAGGTTGATCCCAGGTATGGAGGGATTTTCTTATGAGGAGAGGTTGAGTAGGTTGGGCCTGTACCCATTGGAGTTTAGAAGAATAAAGGCAACCTTATTGAGATGTAGGTTTCTCAGAGGGCTTGACATGGTACATTCTGAGAGAATGTTTCCCTTTGTGGGAGAGTCTGGAACCAGAGGGAATAATCTCAGAGTAAGGGTCACCCTTTTAAGGCAGAGATAAAGACCCATTTCTTCTCTCAGAGGGCAATGAAGCTGTGGAATTCTTTTCTGCAGAGAGTTGTAGAAGTTGGGTTGTTAAGTATGTTCAAGGCTGAGATATGCAGATTTTTAAGCAGTAATGGAACCAAGGGTTATGGGAATAAGCCAGGAAAGTGGAGTTGAGGATTATATCAGCCATGATCTCATTGAATGGTGGAGCAGACTCAATGGGCCGAATGTCCGACTTCTGTTCCTTCGTCTTATGGTCTCATGGTCTTATAGTCTACTTCTATAAAATCTCCTCTCAACCATCTTTTATCCAAGGAAGAGTTCCAATCTCCAATTTCTGTATTACTGACATTTCTCATTGTTGGTATCATTCTGGTAAACCTCTTCTGTATTCTCGCCAGTTCCTTCAGATCCTTCCAAAAATACGGCGCCCAGAACTGTACGCAATACTCCAGCTGAGGTCTAACTAGTGTCTTCCACAAGTTCAACAAAACATCCGAGTTCTTGTACTCTATGTTGCTATTAATAAAGCCTAGGATTTTGCATCTTATATTAACCACTCTCTTAACCTATCCAGCCACAATGATTTGTGCATTTACATACCCAGGTCTCTCTGCTCCTGCGCCCGCTTTAGAATTGTACCCTTTACTTGATATTATTTCTCCATGTTCTTACTATCAATGTATATCACCCTACATTTCTCTGTATTGACTTTTGCCTGCCATGTATCTGCCCATTCCATCAACTTGTCTATGTCCTTTTGAAGTTTTGCACTCGCCTCCGCACAGTTCACAGTTCTTCCAAGCTTTGTATTGCTTGCAAATAATGAGGTCCTTAATAAATATCAAAAAAGGCACAGATCTCACTACTGACGCCTGGGGACATCCAGCCTGAAAATTATCCATTAACCACCATTCCCTGTTTCCTTCCATTCAGCCACTTTTGTCTTCATGTTGCTCTTGTCACTTTTATTCTCTAAAAGCTCTAATTTACTTCTTAAGTCTGTTGTGAAAACTCTCCTTTATAGTGGTTTTATTTAGAGGTGAAGCAATATCAATCTTAATTAAGCAATTATTACCAAGAATTCTATGGTAATTATATGTACTAAGAATAAATCAGTCCATACCATTTTTAAATTATGCCGCAAATTAATCTGAGAAAGGTGCATTATGCAAAATGCAAAAATGCTGATTATATTCTGATTAAAATATAAATATGGGCTTACTGAGCTCTAGTATGTCTTTGATTGCAAAAAAAAAAGTCAACATGGTTTTCAGATCAATATGTCAAATTGTCCAATCACGTAAGTGAAAACTAATTAAGGCTTTGAAATCTCTATGAAGATTGAATGCAATTGGGTGAATATAATGGCATGACAATTGTTTCCACAGTCTTTGAAATACAACATTTATTTTCCTGTTTCACTTTATCCTTCAAACTTTGGGAAATGTGGCACAATATCTTGATGTTCAAATTATATATAATTTTGAAAAAGGAAAGCAAAATTGCTATTGAGTGCATAATACGTCATATCATTGTTAATTCATGTCAGGCTGCCGAGAGTCACCTTAAAATAAATTGTTTTTCAGTTGAGCTATTCTGCAAATAAGCTCTGTCTGGCAGTTCTTATTAAGAACAGGTTTATTCAGAATGCAGCATTGAACAATAATGTTGTGATGGTCCAAGGCTAGGATTAACCCATTTCAATCCAAAATGTTTTCAACAAATATCACTTTGGCATTTCAGCCCAGTTGCATTGAGTCCTCTTGATTTCTTCTGGACATTCAACTAACCTTCCACGTCCAAAGGCCTATTGCCCTGCTCAGTGCCTGAATAACAAAAGATTTTACAAGAGGAAGAAGAATTGTTCTGATCATAATCTGCAATGACATGAAATCTGCCATCTATTGGTTTCATATCACATGTAAAGAAATCCAGAACTTTATTCTTTAGTCATTTAAAAAAAAAGATTGACTTTCTGCTGGACAAGAAAGGTGGCTGCTACAGGTCACATGTACACATGGTTTGCCTTTTGTTCTGGGAGCAACAACAGGAGTTACAAGAAAAAAACCTATTCCTCTCTCAGCCTGTGGAATCTTACGTCACTTTGCACAGACCGCTTGTAAATAATGAAAGAAGAGGAAGTGCAGACAAACTGGCTCCCAACCTGAACTATCACAAAAGAGAGAGTTCAAAACTCACAATACCAAAAGACATGATAATACAGATTGTCAGCACGATCTTCCCGCCACTGGAAAAGTAGCTTGCCGCGCGCGGTGCAGCATGGCTGGTAAAAGCTGGCAGACCCCACTCCCAAGATCTACCCGGTTCGCAACTCCTCACGTGATTAAACGCAATGTTGTAAGGGGAATCCTGCCTGCAATGGACAGGATCAGTTTTTGGCAAATCTACATATTCGAGCGAGGCAGTAAACCTTACTCTAATGTTCAGATTCCCGAGGTACCTGAGGCTTTGGGATTCAACTCCTTTGCCTCTCTGACCACGGACAAGCACAAATGCGGACCAGAAGCAACGGCACGAGGGGAGGTCTCCAAGGGGATCAGAGGCCCCCCAGCTGCATGCCCTTTGGGCTGGCACTGCTGGTGCTCCCTGGTTACCCGAGCAGTGCCAGCTTGGCGCCCTGTCACTGCCAGCCTAGCACCCTGGCACTGCCATGGATGCTAGTCTGACACTGCCATGGTGCCCATGTGGCACTTCCAGCTGGCAAGGGCACTGCCAGGGTTCCGAGCTGGAATTTCTGTGTACCTGTGATTGGGCTGGGATTGCCCGCTGTGGATGTTGGGGTGCGGGGAGGCAGGGGGCTTGGGTACTCCCCCCCCCCCCCATGTTGCGTTCGGGCTGAGGGGAGGTCGTGGGATTTTATTGTGGGCCTTGGAGATCGGGGCACCATTTAAAAATGGTGTCACGATCTCTCGCTACAACGGGGAGCTCCGGCGTGAGGACCTCCCCATCTTTTCCTATTTACCCCCCCCCCCCCGAAGTGATTGTGTGTTTATGCAGGTGTGCGTGTGTGTGTGTGTAGTAGAGTGGACGGTTGCAAACGCTCCTGCCCACAGGTTTGAATGTGAAATAAACTAACCTTCTGAGTCACTCATAATGCACGTTTGCTACGGATTATTAGTAAATTGTATTGTGCAAACCGAGGGTTTGGGAAAGCATGCTACCACCTCCTTTGAGAAATAATTCAAAACACCTTCTGCTCAAGGACAGGTGGTGAGAGGAATTAGATATAGTTTGCTGCTTTCTCTCCTGCCTGTAACACATTAAAAAAAATATGTTTCAAAGTTGCTATAAGTAGCAGCCAAAGCAATTCTTTTTTGCAACATCTGCTTCTTTTTCTGTTGGAAGGGCATTGCCAATATTATTTTCTGTGCCGTTTAATTAAGGATCATTATTATGTTACGTTTATAGATCTCTCCAGCTGAGCAGAATGGATCTCAGGTCTAATAGGGAGCTCCTTTTGAAATAACCTTTCCTTCCCTTTGCATTAGTAAATTGATGAGTGTACGGCTATCTGCTAATCTGTTCATAATACATAGAATTTACAGTGCAGAAGGAGGCCATTCAGCCCACAGAGTCTGCACCAGCCCTTGGAAAGAGCACTCCACCCAAGCCCAGATCTCCACCCTATCATAGATTAGCATGGATGGGACATAGGGAGTGAGTGAGGGGATGGGGGTGAGGGATGGAAGGATATTTTTGTTTGATTATTTTTTTAAGAGAAGCAGGCCTTGCGCCCAACTCGACTCCACACCTGGCAACCCGCGCAGTCATTCTGCCCGCCGCAACATGTAAAATTTCATTTTATTGGCCCCTTAATTGGCTAAGTTGCTTGTCTGATTGTCATCAACCAAAATATTGCTTGTATGCCTGTTCAACTTGTTGTTATCGACCTTCCTTTTTCTATCTCCATATTTTTGCATATGTAGATTTGCTCATTCTGGGTTTCAATATGTCCAGGGCTAGCATCACTTATATATACTTTACCATTGTTATTAATTTATTCTGTGATAATACCTCAGCATTCCCTTGACTACAGTACCACGTTAACATGCCACATTAAACATTGGATTCATTGGGCGCGATTCTCCGTTCCCCATGCCGCGTGGGAGAATCGCGGGAGGCCCCCCCGACAAATTTCACGACTCCCTCGCGCCCCCGCGATTCCCCCCCCCCCCCCAGCTCAGAAGAATCGGCGCTCGCCGTTTCTCACGGCAACCGGCGGTTCACCTGGTCGTTGCTGTCGTGAAACGGATGTGGAGATGCCCGTTTGGGGCTTGTAGGGGGCCTGGTGGGGAATGCGCACCACGACTGTGCTCGGGAGGGGACAGGCCCGCGATCGGTGCCCACCGATCGTCGGGCCGGCGTCTCAATCGGACGCACTATTTCCCCTCCGCCGTGCCGCAAGATCAAGCCGCCACGTCTTGCGGGGCGGCTGAGGGGAATGACAGCCACCGTGCATGCACGGGTTCGAGCTGTCCGCGTCATGATGTCAGCCGCGCGGGGTCGAGAGTTACGGAGCGCAGTTCCTAGCCCCGCCGCGAGGGGAGAATAGGGGGCGAGGAGCGGCCTCCGAGGCCGTCGTGCAACTCGGCCGAGTTCACGACGGCCCTCCCGATTTTTCCCGGGAGCGGAGAATTCCGCCCATTGTTATTTAGGTTCTCTTCCAACACTCGTCAATTTAATAAGAACAAAGAAAAGAACAAAGAAAATTACAGCACAGGAACAGACCCTTCGGCCCTCCCAGCCTGCGCCGATCCAGATCCTTTATCTAAACCTGTCGTCTATTTTCCAAGGATCTACTTCCCTCTGTTCCCCGCCCATTCATATATCAGTCTAGATGCATCTTAAATGAAGCTATCGTGCCCGCCCCTACCACCTCCGCTGGCAAAGCGTTCCAGGCACCCACCACCCTCTGCGTAAAAAACTTCCCACGCACATCTCCCTTAAACTTTCCCCCTCTCACCTTGAAATCGTGACCCCTTGTAATTGACACCCCCACTTAATGGAAAAAGTCAGTATCAAATCCTATGAATCCAGGCGAAATCTTGAGTGTCTTGTGTGTGAGCAGCACAGTACCACAGTGGTTAGCACTGTGGCTTCACAGCGCCCGGGTCCCAGGTTCGATTCCCGCTTCGGTCACTGTCTGTGCGGAGTCTGCACGTTCTCCCCGTGTCTACGTGGGTTTCCCCCCGGGTGCTCCGGTTTCCTCCCATGGTCCAAAGACATGCAGGTTAGGTGGATTGGCCATGATAAATTGCCCTTAGTGTCTAAAACAAAGGTTAGGAGGGGTTATTGGGTTAGAGGGCTAGATAGAAGTGACGGCTTAAGTGGGTCGGTGCAGACTTGTTAGGGTGCTCTTTCAGAGGTGCAGACTCAATGGGCCAAGTGGGCTCCTTCTGCACTGTAGTGATTCTATGATAAGTAAGAAAGCACCATCCAGACCAAACATATGGGGCGCAATTCTCCGCCCCCCACGCTGGGTGGGAGAATTGCGGGAGGGCCGGGCGAGTCCCGCCATGCCGCCCCGGCACCCGCACACAATTCTCCCACCCCTCCAAAACGGCGCGCCGAGATTTACGACAGGCCGCTCGGAGAATCGCCGCTCGCGATGGGCCGAGCGGCCTGCCCAATATGACGGTCTCACGCCGGCGCCAACCACACCTGGTCGCTGCCGGCGTGAATATCGCGCGAGCGCTGCATGGGCGGCCTGTGGGAGGGGGAGGGGGAGGGGGAGGGGGGGGAGGGAGGATCGAGCACCGGGGAGGGGCCCTCAGAAGGGGTCTGGCCCGCAATCGGTGCCCACCGATCGGCAGGCCGGCATCTCTAAAGGACGCACTCCTTTACTCTGCCGCCCCGCAAGATCAATCCTCCATGTCTTGCGGGACGCCCGCCGGGAGGACGGCAACCGCACATGCGCGGGTTGGCGCCGGCCAACCTGCGCATGCGTGGGCGACGTTATTTACGTGGCGCCGGTACTTAGTCTCCCGTTGGGAGAATCCCGCCCATGATTCAAGGTAAAGGCATAGATTGAAATGTATTGTGAAGCATAAGGCTGAACAAAAGCAAAAATATAGCAGCAAACAATATAGTAATATAATGCTTAACTCTCCATGATCCTTACCAAAGTAAAAATATAGCAACAAACAAAATATTAATTTAATGCTAGATCCATGATCCTTTTGTGCTGATAAGAAAATAAACTTGCAAAATCAAATGTATCATTACTTAAAACTTCATAAATTAGCTGATTTAAATTGCATGGTGCTACCACAATGAATTGATCATGCTTTTTCAAACAGTTGAAAGTAAAGAAAATAAAGAAATCGAGTGTGTTTAACAGGTTGCGAATCCTCTGAACACAGAGTCGTCACTCAAGGCTATTTCAAAGACACAGTCGAGCTACTTGAACAGGGCACAACTTGAAGCACAACACTTTACACATCTTGCCCAGGTTTCACACACCAGGAACTGCTCAATGCTGCAGAGAGCACATCACCCGCCCCCCGTTTGATTAATTGCCAGATCAAACACTCAAACCTGCATTTTTATAGACACCATTCCCAGCCTGGTGATTCTCATGAGGAGAAACACCTTCCATTTTCAACCTAATTAGGTCAAAATTTAATTGTGTTTCCCTTTTTATAATTCCAGTCAAAAACAAAACACCATTTTATAATCTGTGAGGGCATAAAGCTGAATACTTGTCACTAAAGCGTGAAGCTTTCATCTTAATCTACCATTGAGAAAGTAGGTGGAAATTTTCCATCTGCCAGAATTTACTGCAGGCTTTGTGACAGCTGATGTGAAACCTACCTTTCATTATGTCAAGGCTTAGATCATTTAAAGAAAAGGTACTTGTAGCCTTTGGCTGCCTGGCGACATATATATATGAAATACAAGAGAATCCTTTCCGCAATGTAAAAAGAAAAGGGTGATCATTTTGACTACACTGTGGATCAAATATCTGAATTTCTGAGGCACTGCCCTGTCAGGAGGAAAGACACAGAGACGTTCGAAGACAAGAGGGTAAATGTTGTCACTTAACTGCAACTTCTGCCGCTGAAGCAGAAAGTGGGAGGTGCCTCTGCCTTGGTGGGTGGTGGGATCTGGACAGCGTATTGCTGGTACAGCCAATAAGAGGCCATCAACCTCTCTTCGCAACAATCTGACGTCCCTATCTGCTTCAAGAAGATGACCATAGAACATAGAACGATACAGCGCAGTACAGGCCCTTCTGCCCTCGATGTTGCACCGACATGGGAAGTCAAAAACTAAAGGCCATCTAACCTACACTATGCCATTATCATCCATATGCTTATCCAATAAACTTTTAAATGCCCTCAATGTTGGCGAGTTCACTACTGTTGCAGGTAGGGCATTCCACAGCCTCACCACTCTTTGCGTAAAAAACCTACCTCTGACCTCTGTCCTATATCTATTACCCCTCAATTTAAGGCTATGTCCCCTCGTGCTAGCCACCTCCATCCGCGGGAGAAGGCTCTCACTGTCCACCCTATCTAACCCTCTGATCATTTTGTATGCCTCTATTAAGTCACCTCTTAACCTTCTTCTCTCTAACGAAAACAACCTCAAGTCCATCAGCCTTTTCTCATAAGATTTTCCCTCCATACCAGGCAACATCCTGGTAAATCTCCTCTGCACCGGTTCCAAAGCTTCCACGTCCTTCCTATAATGAGGCGACCAGAACTGTACGCAATACTCCAAATGCGGCCGTACCAGAGTTTTGTACAGCTGCAACATGACCTCATGGCTCCGGAACTCAATCCCTCTACCAATAAAGGCCAACACACCATACGGCTTCTTCACAACCCTATCAACTTGGGTGGCAACTTTCAGGGATCTATGTACATGGACACCGAGATCCCTCTGCTCATCCACACTACCAAGAAGTTTACCATTAGCCAAATATTCCACATTCCTGTTATTCTTTCCAAAGTGAATCACCTCACACTTCTCTATATTAAACTCCATTTGCCACCTCTCAGCCCAGCTCTGCAGCTTATCTATGTCCCTCTGTAACCTGCAACATCCTTCCACACTGTCTACAACTCCACCGACTTTAGTGTCGTCTGCAAATTTACTCACCCAACCTTCTGTGCCCTCCTCTAGGTCATTTATAAAAATGACAAACAGCAACGGCCCCAGAACAGATCCTTGTGGTACGCCACTCGTAACTGTACTCCATTCTGAACATTTACCATCAACCACCACCCTCTGTCTTCTTTCAAATAGCCAATTTCTGATCCACATCTCTAAATCACCCTCAATCCCCAGCAATAGCCGACCGTGGGGGAACCTTATCAAACGCTTTACTGAAATCCATATACACCACATCAACTGCTCTACCCTCGTCTACCTGTTCAGTCACCTTCTCAAAGAACTCGATAAGGTTTGTGAGGCATGACCTACCCTTCACAAAACCATGCTGACTATCCCTAATCATATTATTCCTATCTAGATGATTATAAATCTTATCTCTTATAATCCTCTCCAAGACTTTACCCACAACAGACGTGAGGCTCACCAGCCTATAGTTACTGGGGTTATCTCTACTCCCCTTCTTGAACAAAGGGACCACATCCCTGTACGAAAAAAAAGCCAAACAGCGTGCCTTAATGACTATCGTCCAGTGGCTCTGATATCCATCATCATGAAGTGCTTCGAAAGGTTAGTCATGGCACGAATCAACTCCAGCCTCCCAGATTGCCTTGATCCATTACAGTTCGCCTACCGCTGCAACAGGTCCACAGCAGACGTCATCTCCCTGGCCCTACACTCTACCCTGGAACACCTAGATAACAAAGACACCTATGTCAGACTCCTATTTATCGACTACAGCTCAGCCTTCAACACCATCATTCCTACAAAACTCATCTCCAAACTCCGTGGCCTTGGTTTCGGCTCATCCCTCTGTGACTGGATCCTGAACTTTCCAACCGACAGGCCACAATCAGTAAGGATAGGCAACAACACCTTCTCCACGATCATCCTCAACACCGGTGGCCCACAAGGCTGTGTCCTCAGCCCCCTACTATACTCCTTATACACCTATGACTGTGTGGCCAAATTCCCCTCCAACTCAATTTTCAAATTTGCTGATGACACCACCGTAGTGGGTCGGATCTCAAACAATGACCAGACAGAGTACAGCAATGAGATCGTGAATGTGGTGAACTGGTGCGACGACAATATCCCTCAATGTCAACAAAAGGAGATTTCAGGAAGCGTAGTGGAGAACATGCCGCTGTCTACATCAATGGGAACGAAGTAGAAAGGGTCGAGAGCTTCAAGTTTTTAGGTGTACAGATCACCAACCACCAGTCCTCGTCCTCCACATGCCGACATTATAGTTAAGAAAGCCCACCAACGACTCTACTTTCTCAGAAGACTAAGGAAATTTGGCATGTCAGCTACAACTCTCACCAACTTCTACAGATGCACCATAGAAAGCATTCTAGTTGTATCACAGCTTGGTATGGAGCCTGCTCTGCCCAAGACCGCAGGAAGCTACAAAAGGTCGTCAAAGTAGCCCAGTCCATCACCCAAACCAGCCTCCCATCCATTGACTCTGTCTACAATTCCCGCTGGCTCAGAAAGGCAGCCAGCATAATTAAAGACCCCACGCATCCCGGACATACTCTCTTCCACCTTCTTCCATCAGGAAAAAGCTACCAAAGTTTGAGGTCATGTACCAACCGACTCAAGAACAGCGTCTTCCCGACTGCCATCAGACTTTTGATTGGACCTACCTCGTATTAAGTTGATCTTTTCTCTACACCTTGCTATAACTGTTACATTATATTCTGAAGTCTCTCCTTCCTTCCCTATCTACGGTATGCATTGTTTGTACAGCATGCAAGAAACAATACTTTTCACTGTATACCAATACATGTGACAATAATAAATCAAATCAAATCAAATCACTGGGGCTGCTGTCCACTTAAGCGTGGACTCCAAGAGCTGCCTGAGCCAATCAGAGAACTGATCCCTCAGCAGTCTCATTGCTAAAGATGGCCGATGCTTGGGGGAAAGCCGGAGCCTGGCAGCCATGTCCTAGCGATCGGGGGTGGGGTGAATTGTGGGCGAGGTGATCGTGAAGCACTAGCTGCGAAGGCAACCATTGCTGCCAGGGAACCCCTCGTGGACCATGGAGCCGCCAAAGGAAGCCTCCCAACCAGAGTTTACAATGAGGTCTCCCCATATAGCAGTGGGCCCGACTGATACAGGCCAAATGTCTGCGGAGGCAGTAACTGGTCCTTCATTGGGCACTAAAGCGGTTCAATTGTGGGTCGCCAAGTTTCCTCCCACTCATGATATGACATTGAGGCAGGAGGACATTGAGCTCCACTTCCAGTGCCTCTGTGAGCCATTTTCCCAACCCTCCCACTTCCCAGCCTGTCACCAATGGCCAGGAACATTCAGCACAGGAATTCAGTTGCTATTTTCTATCGGAAACAGTGGCCACCATACAGATATGATTGACAATCCAATAATAACATTCCCTTTTAATTATTTATGAAGCTGTGAAGTATAGTACATGGAAAGTGGTTGTGTTGTAAACATGCACTGAAATGGCCGAGCAATTGTATCACACCACTGTAATAAAACAATATAAAGAGAGTAAAAGCAGACAGACAGATCACCCTGCCTCAAATCCCAAGGCATCAGACACGCCAAAGGTGCAACCAGCTCAGAAAACCCTTCTCACTACTGTGAGGTACTGTGCCATTGACTAGCCAAGCACGAGCATGGTGCAAACATATCCATAAAATCATCTGTGGTACTGGGGAACAGGCTGACAATGAAAAAGACACTTAGACCAGGAGCTCCCAAAAAGGCCCTGGCTGGAATCGATATCGGCTCTATGCCAGACCATTAAACTCATTGTCACTGAACAGAACTTTATGATTGCCAATTGCAGTATTTATCATGTTAACACAAACGGATAAACAGACCACACTGTGAATATGTAACTAACTTCAAGACAGTAGAGATAAACTTTGCAACAGGAAGAATGATAAACAGGCAATCAAACTCCATAATTGGCTAATAGCTGGTCAAACATAGTGGGCGCAATTCTCAGACCCCCACGCCGGGTGGGAGAATCGTGGGGGTGCCGGACGATTCCCACCAAGCCGCCCCGGCACCCGCACGTAATTCTCCCACCCCCCCCCGCCCCCCCACAAAACGGCGTGACGCGTTTCACGACAACCCGCTCGGAGAATAGCCGCTCGCCATTTGTAGCAGGCGAGCGCCGATTCTCTGGCCCGGATGGGCCGAGCGGCCTGCCCAATACGACGGCTTCACACTGGCGGCAACCACACCTGGTCGCTGCCGGCGTGAACAGCGCGCGAATGCTGCGTGTGCGGCCTGTGGGGGGGGAGGGGGGGGGAGGGAGGATCGAGCATCAGGGGAGCGCTCAGTCGGGGTCTGGCCCGCAATCGGTACCCACCGATAGGTGGGCTGGTGTCTCTAAAGGACGCACTCTTTTCCTCCGCCGCCCCACAAGATCAATCATCCATGACTTGCGGGGCGCCTGCAGGGAGGAAGGCAATCGCGCATGCGCGGGTTGGCGCCGGCCAACCTGCGCATGCGCGGGTGACATCATTTACACGGCGCCGGCTGCGTAATTTACGCAGCGCCGCTTTCACGCGGCGCCAAGGCCTGGTGCACGTAAATTAGGCGGCGCTTCTCCTAGCCCCCCAGGGGTGGGAGAATAGGGGACAAGGAGTGACCTCCGACGCCGTCGTGAAACTCGACGGAGTTCACGATGGCGAGGTCGCTCCGGCGCGACATCGGAGAATTCCGCCCAGTGTTTCAAAGGACAATGGATCTTCATAAGAATCCCAATATAGAATCGTAGAATCCCTATAGTGCAGAAGGAGGCTATTTGGCCCATCATGTCTGCACCAATCCTCTAAAAAAGCATCCCACGAAACCCAATCCCAACCTATCCCCATAATCCCACCTAGGGGCAATTTTGGCATGGCCAATCCACCTAAGCTGCAGAGCTTTGGACTGTGGGAGGAAGCCGGAGCACCCGGAGGAAACCCACGCAGACATAGGGAGAATGTGCAGACTCCACACAGTCACCCGAGGCCGGAATCGAACCAGGATCTATGGCGTTATGAAGCTGCAGAGCTAACCACTGTGCCACCATGCCTCCCATCTTGATTAAACCACCCTTATTAAATAGGAGTATTCTGTTTATTCCTATCAATGAGTTTAAGTCTAATTAAACCCCGGCCAGGTGTGTGTGTATCATGTCTCAGCGCGAGTAAAACCTGGATAAAAGAAGGGACATCGGGACACATCGTCAGTGACAACCGGAGAACCCTTGGGAGCAAACATGGCAGAAGAGGAGCTCTGAATTTGGTGCTGAGAGAAGAAAGTTTCCACAGTGAGTGATTGTAGCTTGGCTAGCCTCCTTTACTAGTGTGGGTAATACCTAGATCTCAGTAGTCCATCTGAGTCGTCTCTGTATTATACTCTCAGAAATCACGATTAAGCTGTGTCTTTTGAATAAAGTCAAGTTGTTCTAAATTCAGGTGTCTTTATGGTGTTTGGCTGAGCCAAATGAGCAGGGTCTCACGTAACGCATCCCTTTTGAGTCAATGTCCCAAATCAGACCATCACCATCTTCAGGCATGTTGCTTCCTATTCACATGACAAGCCCCCTGAGGTGATGGCACAGTGATATACAGTCAGGAGAAAGCGGGAGTCCTCAACATAGATTCTGGACCTATGGCATCAGGTCAAGCATGGGCAAGGAAACCTCCTGCCGTCAACCCCCCCCCCCCCCCCCGCCCCCCCGCCCCGGACTGCGGCAGGTGGCGAGGGAACCGATAAGTGGGAATAACGTGCGTGACCTCATCCTCACCAACTTGCCTGCCACATGTCCATCTGTTCATAACAGTATCGATGGGAGGGACCGGCCCTTCTGGATATGTGACACAAAAGTACTTTGGAAGGTAAGTTGTCAAGAGGACATTAAGACTTGGATTTTCCCTCCAAGATCGGGAGAACAGAGAGAGGACAAACTCTGCCCAGGAGCAAGTGTTTCAGAAGTTGGAACTTTGTTCTGGTGCGGTAGGGTTCTCTGGTAGTTGGTCCTGCCACTCCCGAAAGAGTGTCAATGCTTCCAGACGTAGAGGTGGACCGGGCAGAATGCCTGACTCGCTGCCTCTGCACGCAAAGAGTTTTTAAAAAGCCATAAGGGGCTGGTTTAGCTCACTCGGCTAAATCGCTGGCTTTTAAAGCAGACCAAGCAGGCCAGCAGCACGGTTCGATTCCCGTGCCAGCCTCCCCGGACAGGCGCCGGAATGTGGCGACTAGGGGCTTTTCACAGTAACTTCATTGAAGCCTACTCGTAACAATAAGCGATTTTCATTTTCATTTTCATTTCAAAACAAAAAGATGCACTCCAGACGTTACCCCTCACATTCACTCACTCCCCCAAACACTCGCCATGGCCCTCATACACTCCACCAATCTGTGTCCCTCTACACACACCCCATGGACCTCATACCCTCCATGCCAACCCTCAGGTTTGTGGGCTATACTGCCTATTTCGCAATGACAAGAGGCTCCAGCGTTGCAAAACTACAGGCCAAAGAGTCTACAAAGGCATTTAATTAGGTTAAATAGCTGACCAAAACTATAGCAGGTGGAGTATAATGTTGGAAATTATGAACTTGTCTATTTTTGCAGGAACAAAAGAAACATAGAATTTGGTGGTGCAGAGGGATGTGGGCATCTGGGTACATAAATCGCAAAAGGTTTAGTGTGCAGGTACAGCAAGGATTAGGAAGACAAATGGAAAGTTGCTGTTGTTTTATGAGAGAAATCGAGTATAAAAGTAGCAAAGCGTTGCTATAACTGTACAAGCCATTAGTCAGATGGTATCTGGAGTATTGTGCACAGCTTTGCTATCCTTACTTTAGAAAGGATATAATTGCATTGAAAGGAGTTCAGAGAAGGTTCACTCACCTCAATCCTGGTATGAGAGTGTTGTCTTTGAGGAAAGGTTGGATAGGCTGGAACTGTATCCATTGGAGTTTGGAGAATGAGAGGTAATCTTCTTGAAACATAAAAGGTCCTGAGGGGACCTGAGGAGAGAAACCGGAAGAATGTTTCTCCTTTTTAAGGGACTCAAAATTTTTAAGGGGCTCAAGAGCTGGTTGGGGGGGATGGGGCAGAGGGGAAAGCAGAGTTTTCCCTCTGAGAGTTTGAAGCTCCAATCAGATCAGTCATGTTCTTAACAAATGTGGAACAGGCTTGAGGGTGTGAACGGTTTACTCCTGCTGCTAATTCTTGTGCTTTTGTGGTGGCAATGTCCTGTCTGCACGAGGATGGCACCTCCATGGCATCAACGCTGCTTCAATAAAGAGTGCACGAGGGAATGCTTCTCGGGTGGCAACGCTGGAGAAGACTCGGGATGGCCCGGCTGCAAGGGAGATCCTGTGAGAGAATGGTCATGTGCTTAGTAGGCGGGAAGGATCATTTTGTCCGACATGAATAACTCACTTGAGACAAGTCACCTGGGAGAAGGTGCAATAGATCCTTACCTCTGCAGCGCAGGCCAACATCACTGGTGGTGACTGCTCTCTCCCCAGTCGACTCCACGATTTCCAAGGCTCCTTCCTCATAGGATCTCTGGCACTCTGCTGTCTATTATGCCTATTATGGGCCAACTTGTCCTTCAGGAGCAAAGAGGGCATTGTGAACCACACAATGGGCTTGATGGATCGGGGGTCTATGGCAGGTGCTATGTGTGGGCACTGCAACTGGACATGAAAGGGTTATGCTGGTGGGTGCCAGGGGTAGAGGAACAAGCACGATGGCCGGATGTGGGGAGGTTGCGAGGGTGAGCCAGTGATTGGCTGGGGTGGGAGGAGTAAATTTGAAGAGTGCCGGGCGGAACTGATGCCAGGAGAGAGGTGGTAACTTACCCTTGCAGCTCAGTGGAGGTCGTTGGTCTTCTTCTGACATTGCACGGTGCTCCTCCTGGTCATGCTGCCCACACTGACAGCCGCAGCCACTGCCTCCCAGGCGGTATTGGTGGCCCTGCTGCTGGCCCTCCAACCTCCTCGGGGGAACAAGATATCCCATTTCATACCCACTGCGTCCAGAAGCCTGTCCAGGTGGGCCTCCCCAAAGCGAGGAGCAGGTCAGCGCGCTGCTATGCTCGTGTGTTGACTGGGAGTGAGTCATGAGGGAGCGCTTAAATGCAGCTCCATCTTGTTAGCAGCAAGACACTCAGGTGCGGGTCTGGCGAATCAGACGACGAGACAGCCAGTAATGGCGGGAAACTCATGGGGGCTCATTTCCAGCACTAAGTGCCATTAAATACGGGCCGTGATCTCGCCAACGCAACCATCGGGATACACCCCGCCATCTCACCCAAAATGTCAGTCAGAACTTTTACCGTTAAATCAAGCCCTAAGTAATTCTAACATGTTATGTTCTTGGCACAAGATGCATGTTCACAATCAACTAGATCTGATTTTATATAAATTATGTCAATTATTATATTGATTAATAAACAGAAATGAAGTCCTGTGAATAGATAATGAGATTATTGTCTCAGCCAACTGTACTGACTAACGTGGTACCACATGGCCCATTGTATACACTGCATCTGCTCTGCTGTTGTTTGCCATTGACCAACTTGATACACGAACAGAACATGTCGACACGATAGATTGGGTTTTTAAAGGGCTGTGGGGTCAGGATCCAGGGCGGACGCGTCTTGAAAATTATGGCCCTGGACGTTGCCTCTGGGACAGCTTGTAATTTTTAATGTCCAGTGGGGAGGATAGGATGAGAATCCTTTCTTGTTGTAAATGAATAGGCACCTTGAGCTCACTAAGTGGTTTGATCAGGGGTATATCTGGTGTAGAATTCAATTTTTAATATATGTGGTGTCGAGCTGGTGGGATCACAACAATGCCACATAAAATGTATTTCTCTTTGTGTTTTATCTGTTTTCTCAGTGATGTACAGTAAGTGCTGGACCTTCTTGTGGGTCCTTTGAGCCCCATCGATGATGTTGGCTCTCTGAAAAGATGCCTGTTCTGTTTGGCAAGGTAGTGCAGCTCACAACATTTCTTCTGTCTGCCTAGTCAAAGCCAGAAACTCCCTGGAGGGCAGCGGAAATGCTTTAGGGTTGCCCTCAAAGCATCCCTCAAGAAATCAAACTTTCCCAGTGACTCCTGGAAGCCATGTGGCTTCTGACTGACTAACTTGAAGAAGGTTTATCGGGAAGATGCCAAAATCATAGAGAAACTTCTTCGGCAATGTGCAGAGGTCAAGCTGACGCATCGGAGGAGGCATTCGAGCCTCCAAACATCTCATATAGCTAACGCTTCAGGCATCACCTGGCCCGCATGTGGCAGAGTCTGCAGATCACGCATTGGACTCAACCTGCCATCTCAGAACCCATCGAATGGACTGGAGGCAAATCATCCTTAATCATGAAGGAATGCTTAAGAAAAAAGACTTTCAAATTCATCATGAGGAGAAGACTATTTGGATATTCTCCCAAAATAACATTCTTACCTCATAAAAATTGATCACCTGTAACCAGAAGACTGGACTAGCAAAATAACAGATTTTTAGGGACAAATAATTATCATTTCAAGATGGGGAATGCCCTTGTTTCCCTTTGTGAGTGCAAAATGAATAAACCTGCCTCATCCATTGGGCAGCACGGTAGCATTGTGGATAGCACAATTGCTTCACAGCTCCAGGGTCCCAGGTTCGATTCCGGCTTGGGTCACTGTCTGTGCGGAGTCTGCACATCCTCCCCGTGTGTGCGTGGGTTTCCTCCGGGTGCTCCGGTTTCCTCCCACAGTCCAAAGGTGTGCTGGTTAGGTGGATTTGCCATGGTAAATTGCCCTTAGTGTCCAAAATTGCCCTTAGTGTTGGGTGGGGTTACTGGGTTATGGAGATAGGGTGGAGATGTTGACCTTGAGTAGGGTGCTCTTTCAAAGAGCCGGTGCAGACTCGATGGGCCAAATGGCCTCCTTCTGCACTATAAATTCTATGATCCAAACCAAGATTATCAACATCAAGTGCAATGCTAAGGAACCTGTATATTGTTGCTTTAAAAATTGCAGGATTTGAAAGGGAATTGCTTTTTAAAGGGATTCATATGTTTCAATTCCACAACTTAATTGTTTTTGTCTCTTATTATGTCTCTAACTAGGAATCTTTCGATTGCAAAGAGGGCGTTTTATCACAGCATTATTAGCTGTACGGAATGGGGAAAACCTAATCTGTTCCATTCAATTGTTTAATTGTAGCTCGAATTGGACTGTTCAGCTGATTTACTCAGGGTTCCACATATAACATGATGAATGAGGTGAGATTTGTCCGTCGCTACAAAATCGGGTTTGAGCATTAAAATAGGTTTTGAAAGCAAGAGATGTAGCAGCGATTACCGGGAATTAAATATTTGGCACAGAGCGTGTACCCTGATCAGTGTGACTCTGCATTTCCTCTGGAGCCCGTAATGAATGGTAGATATTGTTTTTCTTAGATTGTCAGCACCAAAATGAACCATTTCAAATGCAAAGGAAGAAAGATATTTCTATGATAACGCCGCATCCTAAACCCCCACTGGTGATAATAGTGGTGCTGCAAGCGAAGATATAATGAAGAGCTAGCACAATGAATCAGAGCCAGCAGGAAATAACAACAAAGTAGTGATTAAATGACTGAAGTATTGTGAATTCAACATAATTACTTTTGTCCTTTAAATCAGCCAATTCCACCATTTATTACCCTTCAATGTTTGATGTCCAGTTACAAGGATATATTTTGGAAATTAGAACATAGAGCATACAGTGCAGAAGGAGGCCATTCGGCCCATCAAGTCTGCACCGACCCAACTTAACCCCTCACTTCCACCCTATCCCCATAATCCAATAACCCGTCCCATCCTTTTTGGACACTAAGGGCAATTTAGCATGGCCAATCCACCTATTAATTAGCGGTGCGTGGACCACTCTCTGAGTGGCAGCAGGCCGCTCTCTGTGGGCTTGTATCGCTCTCTGTCTCTCGGTGTCAGGCCTCAGCATGATCCTGCACTTACGAATTGGGATGTCATATATGCTGGGCTGAAGATCCTCAAATCCAAAAAACAAATCCGCGTCTGTGTCGGATTCAGTATAGGGGTCGCCATTTCTTATGAAAAAACCTTTGTCTGGGTCGTAGTCTTCTAGGACCATATCATCACTATTTGTGTCGGAGCTGGCATTGGCCTCGTGATGTCCAGAGAAGAAATAAAGGTCGGTGTCGTAGTATTCAAGGTCTGAATCTTCTCTTTGGGCATAGCTAATTGCTTGTTGCAGGGTTCTGCGGAGGTTACTTTCAGTTCCTGGTTGAATTTCAGGCATTGTGCTGTCATTCCAGGTGGAAGAAGCTTGTTTTACGGCTTTAAGAGATATTTTCCGTGATTTGGGACATTTCACCTTTAAGCGGACGTGGTCCGGGGCCTCTGACATCATGATGCATGTGACATCAGTCGTAGGAAGCGTTTGCGCATGCGCATATCGCTGTTCCTGTACTGGGGGCCGTTATCGCAACTGCACATGTGCAGTACCTTTACAAAGATGCCCACCGATCAAAACTGTTCTCTGCTCCGGGATCTCGGCCTCGTGGTGAGTACTGACGCTTCTCTTACCGTTTTCTGATGGTTGGAGTGTGTTTTCCTCACAGTATTTACCGAATTTGTCCACCGAACTGCCTGGAAGTCACTCCTGTTTTGCACTTTGGAGAACTTGAAGTTTTAAAAGATTTCTTCTGCTCTGGCACCGGAGATGGTGAGCAGAAACTCTGTCTTTTCAGCATCAGCCATGTCATGTAGGTCGGCTGCTACCAGGAAGATCTCAAACCTTTGCCGGAATGCCCGCCAGTTTTCACAGAGATTGCCGTGGCACTGGAGCCGCTGCGGAACCAGGATCTTGAACATCTTGCCTGGGTATCATTGCTGGTTGTCACTGTACGCTGAGTTCTAGCTATATGGATTGAAACAGTTCACTCTGGTACCATGTCTTGTTATGCTCTTGGCATAGCATAGGCTGCTTCATTGATGTTCACTCTGACAAAGGAAGGTTCAGACGTGGAGATAACTTCAACACGTTTATTAAACTATTTACAATTCTCCTACTCAGGTTCGCCACTACTGTTAATCCTTCTATAGCCACTCAGACTGACTAACCAGTCTGCTACAATTCACGTAGTGGGTGTGATATTGAATCAACCCTGTGTCTCTACTCACTGACTGTCTCCACTGGAAAGAGGAAGATCATGTGTGTTGTGTCCTTTTATATATGGGTTGGTGTAATGCCCCGCTGTGGTTGTGTCACCTCTGTGTGTATCGTGAATGCCCATTGGTCGTGTCCTATCTTGCTGATCTATTGGTTGAGTGTCTGTGTGCCATGTCTCTGGTGCTCCCTCTAGTGTCTACCTAGTCTACATGTATTTACATTAACCCCTTGTGTATCTACAGTGATGCATATCACCACAAAGTGTTCTCCCGACAATTCCCAAGTTTCCACCGACATAAGAGCGTGGATAAAAATAAAATCAAAAGAGAAAGAAAGCTACAAACACAGAACGTAATATAATTATTGTAAACAGAATATAAAGCAACTGTAAAAATGAGAGAACTGTATTCAAAATTCCAAGAGGAATGTTCTTAAATTGGCACAGTAGCATTGTGGATAGCGCAATTGCTTCACAGCTCCAGGGTCCCAGGTTCGATTCCGGCTTGGGTCACTGTCTGTGCGGAGTCTGCACATCCTCCCCGTGTGTGCGTGGGTTTCCTCCGGGTGCTCCGGTTTCCTCCCACAGTCCAGAGTTGTGCAGGTTAGGTGGATTGGCCATGCTAAATTGCCCTTAGTGTCCAAAATTGCCCTTAGTGTTGGGTGGGGTTACTGGGTTATGGGGATAGGGTGGAGGTGTTGGCTTGGGTAGGGTGCTCTTTCAAAGAGCCGGTGCAGACTCGATGGGCCGAATGGCCTCCTTCTGCGCTGTAAATTCTATGAAATTAAATTGTGGAGGGAGGCAGAGAAAGATGAGATTGATATGTTTGAACACTTTAATGCAGTCAACTAATCAATTGTGAATCAGAGAGCTGTTTGTATGAAATCAACCTGTTCTTTTTCCTTCTTACATTGTTGTTCATCACAACAGCAGGATCTCTTTTTCTCTGCTCGCGCCTATGGGCGAACCCACGTTGTTGTCTTGTCAGACAAGTGTCGCAACAAAGGATCTTTCAATTTATGGTTAGGTGCACAAATTCAAAATCCATTTCCAGTTTTTGTCCGAACACAAAAGGAGGCAGTTTATTCCAGTCGCATTTTCCATCGCAGAACTCAATTACTTGGTGTTTAACACAGTTATATAACCACCCGCATGAAAAGAGAAACCTTCACTGTGTAATGCTATTGCAGCAGCTGATTGTTGCTGATAAAGCACAACCCCATTACCCTTTCACAATGGTTCAATATTATCCAAAATTTGATTTTGGGAGATCATGCAAAAGTAAGTGATTTTGTATATTTCAGTCAAAATATCCTTCAGGTGTAACTTCCTTGTTGCAATTGGTTTTAGATTGCCTCTCTGTCCTCAAGTGTGATTCCTCTTCCGATCCCATCTCACCCGGACTGAGGCGGGAAGTCGGCCGAACTTCAGGCAGTGCAGCAGGTCCCTGTGGCTAAGAAAAAAAATAATAATAAGAAGAAGAATCTTTATTGACACTGCATACCCCAGTAAGGATTCTGCAATCTGTTTGGTTAAGGAGATAAATATTTAAGTTCCCAAATCCCCAGGACTGGATTCTCTGCAGCCCGACCGGCGCCGAGGCGGAGAATCCAGTTTGACGCAGAAATCGGCACCAGCGTCAGTTCGCCGATCCTCCGGGTACCGAAAAGCGGTGACTCGGAGAGTACGCCGCGCCACCTGGGGCCATTGCCAGTGGCCCGCTCCGACATCCTCCGTGTCCGACCGGCCGAGGGTCCCGACGACGTGGGACTAAAGTGCTCCAGCCGGTCGGGATCATAGAATCATAGAATTTACAGTGCAGAAGGAGGCCATTCGGGCCATCGAGTCTGCACCGGCTCTTTGAAAGAGCACCCTACCCAAGCCCACACCTCCACCCTATCCCCATAACCCAGTAACCCCACCCAACACTAAGGGTAATTTTGGACACTAAGGGCAATTTATCATGGCCAATCCACCTAACCTGCACATCTTTGGACTGTGAGAGGAAACCGGAGCAGCCGAAGGAAACCCACACACACATGGGGAGAACATGCAGACTCCACACAGGCAGTGACCCAAGCCGGGAATCGAACCTGGGACCATGGAGCAGTGAAGCAACAGTGCTAACAACTGTGCTATCATGCCGAGATCTCTGGGAGATCTAAACAGTTCACCCCTCATGTAGGTTTCGATATTTCCTTAAATGCATTCTTTCCTTTTGATCACGCCATTGCCTCTTTAGAAATACTTTATTCCCGGAACATATTAAATTAATTTCTTATATAGGAGTATAGAATCCCGTCACCAACGAACAGCACAATAAACACGTGGCTGGGGGACCGGAGAATCCAGCCCAAGATTGAGTTTTCAAACTCTGGCCAATGTTGTCCCCCCCCCCAAACCTTCAGACACTAGGGCGAAAGGTAATATCTCAAAACATACTTGGCTGAGGTCAGTATAGAATCATAGAATTTACAGTGCAGAAGGAGGCTATTCAGCCCATCGAGTCTGCACCGGCCCTTACAAAGAGCACCCTACTCAAGCCCACATATCTACCCTATCCCTGTAACCCCCCACTTAAACTTTTTTCTACACTAAGGGCAATTTAGCACGGTGAATCCACCTAACGTGCACATCTTTGGACTATGGGAGGAAACCAGAGCACCCGGAGGAAACCCATGCAGACACGGGAAGAACGTGCAGACTCCGCACAGACAGTGACCCAAGCCGGGAATCGAACCTGGGACCCTGGAGCTGTGAAGTAACTGTGCTAACCACTGTGCTGCAGTAAACTGACCACAGCCAATAGATCGAACTTGGAAACTTCTTGCTCTGTCGAGCTCGGCTACTCACTTTGTAAAGCTGTTGAGCTATTGGAAGGACCAATGAGCTTTATTTTTTAACTGAAATGCATCGGTTCTCTGGATTTTACGATCTGCTGTCTGTAGATCATATCAGTCACTCGGATGATGGCTTCATAGAAATCCATAAAGATTAATCAGAGCTCATGAACTGATGTGCATGCTTCATTCTGCTGAAGCATTTCTGCAGCCCAATATTCTGCACCTGAGTTCATTTGAAAATCCACCAGGGCAGAGCTGCCGAAATCTACTGAAGTCCTGGGTAAGTCTGACACCTCCCGTGTTCTCGTTTTTGGCAAAGACATTAATTGATCACTTAAAACAAGATGAAATGCTAACTCGACCTGAAGCTAAGCTGTCATCAGATTTTGGCACAGCCCCAAGCCTCAGTCAATTCACCAGATACCAAAGTGAATGACAGGACTGCATTTAGAAATGCAGAACACCCAATGGTAGCTTTAAATATACTTTGATTTGACCTGAAACGTTGTCTGATGGCATGTTTGTAGTCACTGTTATATTTTACATTCACTTCCTCCTTCAAAGTACCTATGGCATTTCTGTGACTAACTGATAAATATAAAAGCCTAAGAATTCAGAGCCTTCTATCCTGTACTGTACTCTTAAGCCTCTTAGTAAGAAGGATGCTTTTAAATTGGATCTTAAATAAGTTTGTATATCTGTATTTAATGAGAAAATATTTCCCCATGGAACAACATTTTTTAACACATTCACATCAATTGCTCTGAAAGCTATTTAAGTATCTTGAAAGGACTGAAATTTTGCCTCAGATGAAAAAGGACCATATTGGCAAATAGGATGTATCCCTTCCCCAGCCAGATGAGCTTTACATTCCAAAGGTAAAAATACTTGAAGCATTAGAGATAAATTTCAATCTGAACGAGAACGAGTATGTAGATAAACCCTTTTCTTCTGCCCAGGCTACTCAAAAAATCCTAGCGTCTACGATGTCTTTATTTAGTATAGAAATGGATAAATGTCACACATAGGTTGCCAGGGAGACATGGAAGATATGTCTATTAAAATCCCTTGCACATTATAACTAATATTAAATTTCCCTCCAGCCATCCAAACATTATCACATCATGAGCGAGATTCTTTGGCCTCCTTGTGGCGTGATTCCCGGCGGTGGGAGGCGGCCATCGTCCGGCAACGGGATCTTCTGGTCCCGCAGTTGTCAATGGGATTTCCCATTGAATCTGCCTCATGCCGCCTGGAAACCTACGGCGACCGTGTACCGCCTACAGCACCGGAGGATCCAGCCGGTGTGAAGGAACAGAAGATTTCACTCATTTGTGTGCCATTGATAAAGAGTGAAATTATTCCTTGTGGATGAAGAGGTATTTATTTCAAAAAGCACGAACTGCACTTTATCAATGGGATCATTTTTACTTTGCCCAATCCAGGGGTGGGATGGATTTTGCAGTTTAGCCTCTTAAACGTGAATTTGTTGTTGGCAATGTCCTCATTATTTTTCACTTATTTCCAAACAATTAGCATTGAAAGCATATTTCTGCCCCACGTAGGATGTAATGAACAGAAAGTAAATAAAGTTCTGCAAATTGGCATGTGTCTTGACAGTAAACACCACTCTAAGTGCTTGCATCAAACTTGCTGATGTAATCATGCATCAGACGTCACTTATTTGTGGCTAATTATGTTCCTCAATTTCTTCTTATTCTGTCTGTCAGGAAAACAGATTGAATTGATGCAAGCATTTTCAACACCTTCGCAGCTCCATGCATCCAGAGGAAGGACTTCATGGGCTTCAGAGTTGCAAAATCCTTTCCCACTTCACAAATTTGAAACGTTCCCCTCGCCCCCATCCCTCTCCTTGGCAGGTTGGGAGACATTTCATCCGCCCCCTGTCGTTTCGTGATGGGGCTGAAAGTCCTGGGCACCATATTTAAACGCCACCCAAGCACATCTAGTTCTCTCTCTCCAGCCCAGCTGTCTCCAGCCGACCCACAGAGATGTGTAGCAACCCAACGAGGAAGGCTGCAAGCTAGAAGAAGGAGGCTGCAGCCTGACAAGAAGTGCTGCATAGAGAGGCAGTAGCGTAGTGGTATTAGAAACATAGAAAATAGAAGGAGGAGGCCATTCAGCCCTTCGAGCCTGGCCCGCCATTCATAATGATCACGGTTGATCATCCAACTCAGTAACCTGTTCACGCTTTCCCTCCAATCCATTGATGGACAAGTAATCGAGAGACACAAGATAATCCTCTGGGAAATCGGGTTTGAATCTCATCATTGCAAATAGCATGGATTAAATTAAATACAAATCTGGAATTAAAAGTCTAATGATAACCATGAAACCATTGTCGATTGTTGTAAAAACCCATCTGGTTCCCCAAAGTCCTTCAGGAAAGGAAATCTGCCATCCTCACCTGGTCTGGCCTGCATGTGACTCCAGACCCACAACAATGTGGTTGACTCCCCAGGGATGGGCAATAAATGTTTGCTGCCCACATCACATGAACAATTTTTAAAAATGGTTATGGCCTTATCCCAGGAATAAACATGGACAAAGAAACTGAATGCCAGAGGTGAGGTGAGAGTGACTGCCTTTGAAATCAAGGCAGTATTTGACTGAGTATGGCATCAAGGAGCCCGAGCTAAACCGATATCAATGGGAATCAAGGGCAAAACTCTCCACTGGTTGGAGTCATATCTAGAACAATGGAAGATTGTTGTGGCGGTTAGAAGTTAATCCTCTCAGTTCCAGGGGCATTACTGCAGGAGTTCCTCGGGGTATTCTCCAAGGCCAAACCATCTTTAACTGCTTCAACAATGAGTTCCCTTCCGTGATATCAGAAGTGGGAACTGCAGGGCTGGTTTAGCACACTGGGCTAAATCGCTGGCTTTTATGGCAGACCAAGGCAGGCCAGCAGTACGGTTCAATTCCCGTACCAGCCTCCCTGAACAGGCACCGGAATGTGGCGACTAGGGGCTTTTCACAGTAACTTCATTGAAGCCTACCCGTGACAATAAGCGATTTTCATTCATTTTCATTTTTCATTTCATCTTTAGTTTGTCTTCATTCAGGACAGGCTGGCCAACAACAGATGGGAAATTGGGGTGGCAGTGAGTTAGTCGTATTGGCACTGGACTAGTAATCCAGAGACCCAGGGTAATGCTTTGGGGACCTGGGTTCGAATCCCACCATAGCAGATGGTGAAATTTGAATTAAGTAAATATCTGGAATTAAAAATCTAAGGATGACTGTGAAACCATTATCTTAAAAAACCATCTGTTTCACTAATGTCCGTTAGGGAAGGAAATATTCCTCCCTTACCTGATCTGGCCGATAGGTGACTCCAGACCCACAGCAATGTGTTTGACTCTTAAATGCCTTCAGGGTTGGACAATAAATGACGGCCCAGCTAGCAGCGCCCACATCCATGAACAAATTAAGGAAAGAATCCCAGACCAGGAGAAGAATGACCAACATTGTGCTTTTACTCAGTTGGAGGAGGACGCCACCAAGCTGGCTGAGGAGAGCAGGGCTCGCTCCTGTGGGGAAAGGGTGTGAAGACCACAGGATGTCTGTGTAAGCCAGATCCCAGAGGGCTGTTACTGATCATAACTCTTCTGGCATTCTGAAAGCGAGGAGGAGAAGCTACTGATCCTAGAAGCATTGAAATCCAGTTGCACCTTTAGGATCATAAAAAATAGAAGATTTATGAATGAGGTTTAGTCAACTGAAGATGTTGTGATTATGTACATGTGAATCCTTTTATTCCAAGTTTTAGCCGCCTTCCACTCGGTGATAGTCTCCCTTTACGAGGTTCGCATTCATGTAATGTCGCCCACACTGAGGTTTAGTTTCTACATCCAGTGAGATGTCACGGAGATGTGTTAAATTCTAAGTGTGTGTTTCCTGCAATGGTCAGTAAGGGACAGGGGAAATGCAGCCATTTTACTTTGCCTACGCTTTACTTCTTCTGGAATCGGGTAGCAATGAAAGTGGCATGGGCCACCCTCGAGATCTTCACCCTCGAGCTTCCTCGATGGCATTGTTCCCAAGGTACCTCACCCTCATCACCTTCTTCAGGTTCCTGAATCCCCTGCTGCTCATCCTCCAAGGAACTCTCATCCTACTCCATTTCTCCCTCTGACAAGTTATCACCCCTTTGCAGCATCAAGTTGTGAAGGGCGCAACACACAACAATGGCACAGGTGACCCCATCCAGAGTGATCTGCAGAGAGCCACTTGAGCAATCCAAACATCGAATGTTAAAGCAAAGCTTCATAAACTGTTCAGATGGAGATTAAATATCCCACGGTACTAACTGAAAACATGGAGGGATTTCCTCCGAGCTGACATTCCTTTCTCGACCAACACCAGGTGCATGATTCAGCGGACGTTAAACTAAGTCCGCTTTCTCCGCTGCAGCACCGAGAGTCACCCCGCTATTCAACGGCACTTTGTCGGGTTTTTTTTTGCCTTGGTGAGGTTTCCCCCTCTGAAGCCTCACTTGGAGAGTGTTCCTGTTGGCAAGCTGATCTCGCCAGCAGGAATGGCTGTTTGCAGATTGGGGCGCCAATTTGATTGGGGCAGCCCCGATCATCCCCCCTCCAAATGTTTTCTGGACCTCCCCTCATCTCCCCATCCTTCCCAAGGCCCCTGGGAATCCCCACTAACTTCCATCCCATGGGCAAGTTCCCCCACTGGGTCTGACCCCTGGCAATGCCAATCTGGCACCTGGGCAGCTTGGCAGTGCCACTGGCACTGTGGCACAACCCCAAGAGAAGCACTGTCAGGGTGCCCAGGTAGCGCTGGCAGGGTGCCAGGCTCACAAAGCCAAGGTGCCAGGGAGACTTCAGGGTACCAGCCTGCCATGTCCCCGATCACCCAGGGGTCTCCAATGGCCTGTGAGACCCCTGAGGTGCTGTTACGCTTGGTCCATATTTGTGTTGACCAGTACTAAACAGGTGCCCTGGCGAGCTCTCACAGGTGCGCCTATTGAGTCCCAAGCACCGAGTTAATCCGATATCTGGGCATTTAATTGAGTCATTAGGCTCATTTTAAATAAGTAGATCTGGATCTCGCCCTCCAGATCACGGCCTCCCATGTTTGCCTACAGAACAACAGTGATGACTTATAAAGTAAGGAATTGGTTGTCCGACACTTTGGAATCCCTATGGCCCTGAAAAGACTTTCATAAATGCTATTGCAATCCTAGACTGGACAGAACCTCCAAAATGTTATTTTTAATTTTGTAAGACTGTGAGGAAAGAATACCTCACTCCAGGAGTGATTTCACGGAGAAATGGATTTTTAAAAAATTCATTTTACGGGATGGAGGGTCACTGGTTAGTATAATATGGCATATTAAAACAAACTTTATTACTAACATAGTGTTAAAATATCTTTAACATCCCAAGTGAAAATGGCTTTCAAATATCCATTATTCAATGCTACTCAATACAGTAAATACAATACCTTAACTGCAATCTTTATTCCCACTCAAACTCCAAGTAATATCATATCAGCTCTCAATTCACTTTAACTACCATTAGCACAGAGGAATATCTGCTGTACAGATATGTTTTTTGCGAAGAGAGATCTTGTGCCACTGCTTCAAAGAAAACATCTGAATCCTTTCAGAACCATGCAGAAACTCTGGCTGTATTTCTTCAGAAGCTGCTTCTGCTCATCTTCTAATCAGGCAAGTCTGAACTGCTTTGAAAAACTGCCACTATGGCTCCAGACATATCTTTAACTGAACCACAGAGAGTGACTGCTTGACATCTGTTCACAGTGTCACCTGGGACTTCACTGACCTGTTTTTCCTGCAAAATGCCCGATAACCTAGTTCCGCCCAGTAACATCATAATTTAACCAAGCTGAAATCTAACTAACTCCCTTCATGCAAACAAAAATGCATTAGCCCAAACTTTTTAGGATGGTTTAATTGCAGCCGGCCCACAAACGCTCAGTTCTCTTTCAAACTCGGATTTCTTTTAAAACATGTATGCAGCGGTCAAACACACACTAACGCAGGCTTTTAACACTGCACCAAATGACCATAACTCAATATGGCTGAAATTCCTCCATTCATCACAATGCTGAGAAGCCTTCTTTAAGTGCAAGCCTGTCTGCGTTTTTAATGACCGAAGTTAGCGAAATGGCACTTCAGAGATATTTTTTAAATCCAACGAGTGTTTCTGGGAGGCCCAGTACTCGGAGTTTCAAATATGTTAATGGTCCTCACTTGTGCCTTTGAGGCGGATTTATTACCGATCCTGTAAACTTGTGAAACCAGCACGCATAAGCATAAGTCACCCCGCTATATCTTTATTGTGAAATATTGTTCATTTACTTTGCACAGGAAGAGAAAAGGATCAAAGCATGATGTGCCGTGGACGTTTAATGGATGCCGCAACTGCCAGATCACTCGTTAGGAATCAATCAACCGCACACCGTTCAGATTACTAATGACAAAGGAAGAAAATGAATCCATTTCAACTCCCCGCCCAAGATCTTTCTCGTTTTCTCCCCCATGATGCTTCTTGCCAAAGTGTGACCTCTTTCACCCAGGAGGGATTTTTCTGTTATAAATGGCACTCTCTAGTTTCAGTAATTGCAGCAGTGCCTGCTCAATGCATCTTAAACATGCACTAATGGAATTTTAGACATTATATGTAATACAACAATACTTCAAAGCTGTAATGCTGGGGAAATGTGATTTGTTTAATAATACATTCCAGGATTTGTTTCTTCCCAATGCATAACCTTCAGTTCATATTTAATTAAATTTAATCTGGCTCAGCTCAATTAAATTTACTCAGCAGAGGACAGTGAGAACAGAGGAAAATGGCAATCATGCTTTATCCAACTTAGAAACTGACAAAGTGACATTGAAGGTGCAATTTTAAATTTAAACGAATATATTGATGGTAATTACTACCTTATTAGCAGGTACTTAAATCTTTTTCTTCTCATAGTTCTTTTCAAAAATTACATTCTGTTAAAATTGACATAAATGAAGAAATTGAATCACAGTACGGAAAAGACAGTCAGCTGCACTCCATGAGGTTTTTTCAAGTGCCAGGTTAAATATTGACCGTAAATGATATTAAGAAGATATTCTGAAACTGTTTCCCAAGTTTGGAAAATGGACCTGAGTAAGATAAATACTTTGGGTGGGATTTACCACTCTCTCCCCCCCCCCCCCCGCCTGTTTATCAGTGACGGAGGTGGCAGGATCTACCAGTCCCATCGTTCCCAATAGGATTTCCCGTTGACTGCACCTCTCGTCACCAGCAAGCTCGTGCGCCGGCATAGGACCGGATTTTCCAATATATCCCACCCAACTTGCCAGTGTCATTGAATATCAATATCACAAGAACTTTTAAGTTCTAGGGTATAGGCTTCCTTTTCATAATTCAGGCATCGATTCATTTGTATTTTTGTGTTGAATGTGCTCCAATATATACATTCATTGTGATAAACTTCACATAGACATTGTGTTATGTGTATCTTGTGCAGTAATGGTTAAAAGCCTGGGTTAGTGTGTCTATGTGAGTAAGATTTTTTAAAATCCTGGCTTAAAAGATAGGCAGACACTGTGGTTACATAACGGATAAATAAAGCATCGTAAAAGTGAGATCATTATTCATTCCAACCATGTGTAGTGTTTACCTAAATAGATTGAGAGGTGGTAGATTTAGGACTGAGATGAGGACGAACTACTTCTCGCAGAGGGTGGTGAATAGTGCAGTGGAATCAGAGTCATTAAGTGGTTTGAAGAAGGAGATAGATATGTATCTGATTTTAAAAATGAGTTGAAGGGATATGGGGAAACAGGTGGGGAGGTGGATTTAAGACCAGGAAGCGATCAGCCATGATCTGATAGAATGGCAGAGCAGGCTCGAAGGGCTGAATTGCCTACTTCTGCTCCTAGTTCCTATGTTCCTAAATAGGAATAATGCAATTTTGTTTATTGAAAGAATATTCCCTGAGGTTTAGATCATTGAGAGGTTGTGGTTAGCCGCAGTAAGATGGTCAGAACCCAGTTAGTGGGATAAAGATGGTCACGTTAATGGGAGGAGCCAGGACCTGAAACAGTCAGGTATTGAGTTTCAGTTTGGATTTAGATGTGAGCAGAACAGGAGCTTTGACAAGTGCTGACAGGTTAAACAGTAATTTGACACAGCCAAGAATCTGCAGGATATTTCCTGAAGGATCTCTCTCGCTCAAAGCAGTTTCTCCAAGACATTTCTATACAGCAAGTACTCCTGTGTTTGCTAACTGTGTATAAAAGTGGATTTTGATCTGAGACAGTATTGCTTGATTGGAGATAAAAAGACATCAGTTAGGATTTAAAGTATTTCGGGCGCGATTCTCCGCACTCACGACGGGGCCGAGAATAGCAGGCGGCGCAAAGTTTTACGGCGACGCTGGTCCGATGCCCTCCCGCTATTCTCCCCCCCCCCCCCCCCACGCCCGCCCCCCGACACAAATCGCTGCTCGCCGTTTTTTTACGGCGAGCAGCGATTCTCCCCTGGCCAATGGGCCGATTTCCAAGGCCTTTACGGCCGTTTTCACGAATTTGAATACACCTGCTATACAAGTTTGTGAAAACGGCGCCAAAGTGCCGTTCTGCACAACCATGCCACCGATTGGCACGGCCACACCACGGCCGTGCCAAGGGTGGCATGGGCCCGCGATCGGTGGGCACCGATCACAGGCAGCGGGTACTTACCCCGCTCACTCTTTGTTACTCCGCCGCCCCGCTGGATAAGTCTGCGGGGCAGCTGAGGGGCATTACGGACCGCGCATGCGCGGGTCTGACGCATATGCGCGGATGACGTCATCCGCGCTTGTGCGCGTTGGAGACGTCCAATCCGCGCATGCGCGGCTGACGTCATCATATGCGTCAGCCGTCGCTAACTTTGGTGCGCGGGCTTAGCGAAATTAGTTAAGCCCGCAATGCTGTAGTTCACGGGGTCGCGATGCTAGCCCCGACCGGGGAGCTGAATCGGGTCCCGGGCGGGGGCGCGGAGGCTGCCGTGAAACATGGCCGTTTTCATGGCAGCCTTCACGACTCTCCGCATTTGCGGAGAATCGTGCCCTTCATGTTCTTGTTCAGCATTGTGTAACTGGTAATATAAGCTATTTCTTGCATAATGTTAAAGTTACTTTAATACTGTGCTAATAATAATTTGTTTTAATAAACATACCCCTATTTCTGTGTGGAGTCACTCCTGCAGCAAAGTATCTTTTTCTCACAATCTTACAAATTAAATTAAATATTAGGGTTTCTGTCCAGTATCCTAGCAACTGTTGGGAACTGGTCCAGGATTGTAATATCATAGAATTACAGCAACTTACAACATGTAAAATGGTTATTTGGCCCATCATGTCAGTAGCAGCCAACAAGGAGCCATCTAGACTGATTCTTTTTATACCAATTATAAGGAAAATTCTTTGCGATACTCAATATTTTAGTTGCTCTTTTTTCCCCCTGTAAACACGAGAATGATATTCCAAAATCTATCCCATAGTCTCTTGGTCGCAGTTTGTTTACCTTTAGTACATCATCTGTGTTACCTTTCTTCTTTGCGAAGTCATTATCGTTTATTTACCTTCTTATTTTGTGGCTGTCACTGTTCTACCCCACAGGTCAATGACAATAACCATTCAAATTATTCCCGGTGTAGCAGGTTGGGAGGCGTTACTGAAACCAACCAATGAATGGGAAGGAAAATCAAGCTGTTTCTACAACAGGCACTTGAATGATTACATCAGGGCTAGAATTCTTCGGCCTTTGGAATTCTCCTTTCCCGCTGGCATAGCGCCCCCGCCGTTGGCTTCCCAGCGGCCTGGGGTGGGTTTAACGGGAAATCCCATTGACAAGCAGCGGGAAGCGAGAATCCTGTCACCAGAAAACGGCCCGTCGCCGACAAACACGCACCTGGGGGACTGGGAAATCCCGCCCCAGTTTTCTGCTTTAGCAGAGTTGAGTGGGCAGAATGGTTTGGAGGCAGAGCAAATTGTGACCATTATTTGCTACTGGATCACAGCTTAATTACCACATCTTTCTGCGATTGATGGCGCCCAAATTACATAATTAATCAGCTGCCTCATTTCTTCACGATTGAATATTTTTCAAGTGCAATCATAACCAAACAAATATTAAATGAAGCAACAGCTGTTGCAAATTGAGCTATTTTATGCCAAGTGGCTGGGAAAAGGCAAAAGAGAAAGCTAAAGAGTGCGGGAAGTCAGAACCGATGGATGCAGTCAAGGAAAATGACCAAGACCTACTCGGTAAGCTGGGCTCCACCATAACAAAAGCTCACTTCAAGCATTGAGGCACCAGATGGCCCAGGGAATGAATGTTGTCTCCATCGTGATGGATGTCAGAAGAAAATCAGCAATGCAAGAAGGACAAAGCTGAGAGATTGAGTATTTCTTATTATTCTGTCCTGTACAAACTGTTAATCCATTGCTTAAACATTCTTTTGTATCCTGTTGTTATAGTCAAGGCAGATTGTCGTAGCCACTGCCTTGAGCCAAAGATTAGGGCAGATTGAAGAACGAAGAAGAAATCATATAAACACAGCGAAATGCAGTAAACATGGGGCGGGATTCTCTCAGCCCAGTCCGGGCCGGCGAATCGCCAAGTCGGGCTCGAATCACGCGACGACGCCCCGCGCTGGTCCGCCAATTCTCTGGAGAGTGGAGAATCCGCTCTATGCGATCTCCCTGGCAATTCTCCGCCCGGAATGGGCCGAGCGACCGTACAAAAAATCCGAGTCCTGCCGGCGCCATCCATGTGTGGTCTTACCCGGCGGGACCTCGGCGTGCATCCATCCGGGGTGGCCTGGTGGGGGGTGGGAGGGGGGTCCGATCCCGGGGGGGTGGGGCCTCCTCTGTGGCCTGGCCTGTGATCGGGACCTACCGAGCGGCGGGTCAGCCTCTCAGGCTGGGGGCCTCATTTGTTCCGCGCCGGCCCCTGTAGCCGTACGCCATGATGCGTTGGGGCCGGCGCGGAGAAGGAAGCCACTGGTGTGGGTCGCTCCAATGCCATGCCGGCCCCCTGTAGGGGCCAGAATCGCTGCTCCCGAGGGCACGTTGACGCCGTTGTGAAACGCGACGGCGTCAACACTTAGCCTCAGGATCAGAGAATCCCACCCACGGTTACAGATTCAAACTTTTCTCTCCATTCTTCAATGATAGATCATTGTGTCCTTTCAGTTGAGTTATGAAGATGTCTCTCAGGGCAATCAAAAAGTAAATATAAACTTATTTATGCTTGAATAATAAACTCCACTCAATTATCTATCTTTATACACCAATTTTCTCATCAAAATAAATTTGAACAGTTCTGGTTCCACCTAAAATTGGACATTAATATTTTGAAAGGCTTTGTAAGCATCAGAAGAATTCCATACTTTGGATTACATTTTATGCGCAGAATAGAGGAGAAGAGTGTAGACTCATACAATAGAATCATAGAACCCCAACAGTGCAGAAGGAGACCATTCGGCCCATCAGGTCTGCACCAGCCCTTGGAAAGAGCACCGTTCCAAAGCCCACACCTCCATCCTAACCCAGTAACCCTACTTAACCTTTTGGACACTAAGGGACAATTTAGCAAGGCCAATCCACCTAAATTACACATCTTTGGACTGTGGGAGGAAACCGGAGCACCCGGAGGAAACCCACGTAGACACGGGTGGAAGTGCAAACTCCACACAGACAGTCATCTGAGGCCGGAATTGAACCCAGGTCCTGGAGCTGTGAGGCAGCAGTGCTAACCACTGTGCCACCGTGCCGCCCGTGTACAGTGTACAATATGACTAAGAATTAATTTTTTTCTTCATTCACCAGACGAAGATGACTCTCAATGCAGGCAGGCATAAGCACGGCCAGAACGATAAATCATGGGTCCTAATGTATGTCCTCTTTGTGGGCCCCCTATCATCCCCACCAATGAACCCTCCCCCTCAATCACGCATGATATATTTTACCTTTCAAAATGCACCAATCAATTCATCAATTACAGAGAAATCTGAGTAAATTGGCCATAGAATTGTACAGTGCAGAAGGAGGCCATTCAAGTCTGCACTAACCCTCCGAAGGAGCACCCTACCCAGGCCCCGACCTATCCCCGTAACCCCGACTAACCTTTCCTTTGGACACTAAGGGGAAATTTAGCATAGCCAATTCACCTAATCTGCACATCTTTGGATTGTGGGAGGAAACCGGAGCACCCGGAAGAAACCCACGCAGACACGGGAGAACATACAAACTCCACGCAGACAGTCACCCAACGCCGGAATTGAACCCGGGGGCCTTGCGCTGTGAGGCATTGGGCGTTCTTTCATTAAACCTGCATGCGACAGGCAGAGTGACTATAGCAATGGTGACATTAGCGGTCCATTGATAATTAATGACATAGTAATGAACTGATGTTAGAAAAGTGGCTACAATGAAATCACTACACTTACAAACAGTTCAACTCTGTAGCTCATACAGCCTTACCATTCCGACTTCACTGGTGCCAACTCACATTATAACATAACTGGCATTTGCTCCTTTTACACTAAAGCCTCTATCACCAGGATTTGTCAGTCAGGCGCCTAGCAGCAGCTCAGGAAAAACGCAGGTTGAATTGTTGATCTAAATTTTTCAGAGAAGAACGATACAAACATTCATTGTCGCCTTAAATCAAGAATCGGATTGTTTCTTCTTCCCGCAGAAGCTGTCACACAAATTGTGATGGGTATACAGCCTATAATGGAAAAACATGATTAATAAATAAGAAACTCTAACTGCAAAATGAGTGCGACAGCAGTATCCCAAGAGAAATCCTTTCTAGAAGCACTTAAGTTATAGGATTGGCTTTCTAAAAATACGATTCTTTTTAAAAACCTTCATGCTGTTTCTCTGGGATTTCAAAGGATTCTTTTGCCAAAGTTACAATTGATGACTGGGAATCCTGCCCCCAGAGAAATATTAGTCCCACAGTGCGGCCAACATCTGATAGATTTTAAACAGAATGGTGCAGCATATGGTGAACCTCGGATAGAGCAGAGATTTGTAAAACCTTTCTTTTTTAAACAGTCTCTTGGGGACAAATAGGGACTTCAGTCCCAGACTTTGCAGGAATAGTAAAACGGGCGATAGTAATTCAACAATCGCAATAATCTTCAGCCAGAAGTGCCGAGTGGATGATCCATCTCGGTCTCCGCCAGAGCATCACAGATGTCAGTCTTCAGTCAATATGATTCACTCCATGTGATATCTAGAAACGGCTGAAGGCGCTGAGTACTGAAAAGGCTTTGGGCCCTGACAACATGCCGCCAATAATACTGAAGCTTGTGCTCCAGAACCTCCTGCGCCCCCAGCCAAGCTGTTCCAGAACAGCTACAACACTGTACCCAAGAAACAGGACAAATTCAACTCAACCAATTACCGCTCTATACGTCTACTCTCCGTCATCAGCAAAGTGATGGAAGGAGTCATCAACAGTGCCAGCAAGAGGTCCTTACTGAGCAATAACCTGCTCATGGATGCTTGGTTTGGGTTCCACCAGGGTCACTCAGCTCCTGACCTCATTACAGCCTTGGTCCAAACATGGACAAAAGAGCTGAATGCCAGAGATGAGGTGAAAGTGAATGTCCTCGACATGGCATCAAGGATTAAAACTGGAGTTAATAGGAATCAGGGGGGAAACTCTCTGCCAGTTGGAGTAATGCCTGGCACAAAGGAAGATGGTTGTGGTGGTTGAAGGTCAATCATCTCATCTCCAGGACATCAGTGCAGGAGTTCCTCAGGGTAGTGTCCTTCAGCCCAAGGGTAGTGTCCTTCAGGGTAGTGTCCTTCAGCTGCTTCATCAATGACCTTCCTTCCAGCATAAGGTCAAAACTGGGGATGTTCGCGATTGACTGCACAATGTTCAGCACCACTCACCATTCCTCAGATAATGAAGCAGTCCATGTCCAAATGCAGCAAGGTGTGGACAATATCCAGGTTTGGGCTGACAAGAGGCAAGTTACATTTGCATCACACAACTACCAGACAATGACCATCTCCTACAAGAGAGGATCTCACAATCGGCCCTTGACATTCAATGGCATTACCATTGCTGAATCACCTACAATAAACATCCTGAGTGTCACCATTGATCAGAAACTGAACTGGACTGGCCATATTGGGTGGCAGGGTGGTACAGTGATTAGCACTGCTGTCTCACAGCACCAGCGATCTGGGTTTGATTGCGACCTCGGGCAACTGTCTGTGTGGAGTTTGCACATTCTCCTCATGTCTGCGCGGGCTTCCTCCGGGTGCTTCGGTTTTCTCTCAAAGATGGGCAGATTAGGTACATTGGCCATGATAAAGTTGCTCCTTAGTGTCCAAAAGGTTAGGTGAGATTACAGGGATAGGGCTGGGGATTGGACCGAGGTGCTCTTTCGGAGGGTCGATGCAGACTCAATGGGCCAAACGGCCTGCTTCTGCACTGTAGGGATTCTATATTAATACAGTGGCTACTGTCATAATATACATACAGGTATATAATGGAGTGCAGACAGGCTGTGATTGACACACAGGATGACCAGTGAACACACAGAACACAGCAGCCAATCACCAGACAGGACATGACCACTATAAAGCCAGAGGGCACTAGTTTCCCCGCTCTCTCGGGATCCAGCCTCTGAGACAGTCAGAGCTCGTGAGCAGCAACTAGAACATATACCATGTGGTAATAAGATAGTCTGGTCAGGTTAGCCTCAGGTCTCCAGTCAAGTTAACATAGTGTCAACCCACAGTTAAAGCATGTATGATAGTTGAGTTAAATAAAATCAAGTCGCATTTCTTCAAGTGTTGGAAGCCTGTCTCTCTCACCACTGCAGTAAACGCAGTCCTCGCAGACCCAGCATATCCAACACATCATGGTACCAGTGAGTCATGCTCGAGTTTGATGGACCTACCTTGAGATAATCTGCCTTTGACCAGCGATCAGCCATCCGGTAACATGGACAGCGTCCGCCCTCCCCCACAGCTCCGCATCGCCGGCAACCTCGAGGCTAACTGGAAGATTTTCAAGCAGAAGTTCCAGCTATATCTTGAAGCTACCGACCTCGAAGCCGCATCGGATGCCAGGAGGATCGCTCTCTTCCTTTCTACAGCAGGGGACCACGCTATCCACATCTTCAACTCCCTCACCTATGTTAAAGGCGAGGACAAGATAAAGTTTAAAACAGTCCTGCTGAAGTTCGACAGCCACTGTGACATCGAAGTCAATGAGAGCTTTGAACGCTATGTGTTCCAGCAGAGGCTTCAGGGTAAGGATGAACCTTTTCAGTCCTTTTTAATCCATCTCCGCACCCTCGCGTAGTCCTGCAACTATGGCTCCACTTCCGATTCCATGATCCGGGATCAGATCGTTTTCGGGATCCACTCCGATCTCCTTCGCCAGCAGCTCCTAAAAGTTAAGCAGCTCACCCTTACCATCGCCATCGAGACCTGCGTCCTCCACGAGGAAGCTACAACCGGAACTCCCATATCAAGGCATGCAAGGAGATTTTTGCCCAGCATGGCATTCCACTCACAGTTATGACTGACAACGGCCCTTGCTTCTTCAGCCAGGAGTGGACAGATTTTGCCCAGCTGTACAATTTTAGGCACGTCACATCAAGCCCCCACTACCCTCAGATGAATGGGAAGGCTGAGAAAGGGGTCCACATAGTTAAAAGACTGTTGTGCAAAGCTGCTGACTCGGGTTCGGATTTCAACCCGGCGCTGTTCGCCTATAGGGTGACTCCTTTGTCCACTGGTCTGTCCCCAGCACAGCTCCTAATGAACCGCACACTGCGAACGACTATGCCGGCTATCCACATTCCGGACCTTGACAACTTTCCGGTCCTACAGAGGATGCAACACTCTCGGGCCCAATGCAAGTCGGCATACAACGCCCACGCCACAGATCTCCCTGCTCGGGTCCCTGCTAACCGAGTTAGTGTTCAGCTACCTGACGGTGGCTGGTCTGCCACAGCTGTGGTGGTTAAGCAAGTGTCCCCGAGATCGTTCCTCATTCACATGCCTGATGGTTCCTTTCTTCGGCGTAATAGGCGGGCACTGCGGCGACTTCCACACCCGCCACCTGACCGTAATGTCCTGCCTCGCATGCTGGTTCCTCAGGACGCACCCTTCCACGAGGCCACCAATCTGCCAGTTATTCTACCGACCTCTACAATGGAAGCAGTTCTGCCCGTTCAAGTGCAGGCGGCCCCTGACCCACCCTTGAGGCAGTCAGCCAGAATTTGTCGCCCGCCACGGAGACAGAATTTATAGACTGAATGTTGCATTACCTTGTTATCTCATCATTTACACATCTGTACATATTGTTTTTTTCCTAATTTGTCATCTGCCCTCTATCTGCACGAGACACCTTTCCATGTAAATACGTTAGCATACTTTGTATATAGTCAGGCTCCTGTACACACGCACTTACTATTTATTGACCTGCACACTTTTTTTTTTAAAAAAGGGGGGTGAGATGTCATAACATACAGTTATATGATGGTGCACAGACAGGCAGTGATTGACACACAGAATGACCAGTGAACACACAGAACACAGCAGCCAATCACCAGACAGGACACGGCCACTATAAAGCCAGAGGGCACTAGTTTTCCCGCTCTCTCGGGATCCAGCCACTGAGACAGACAGAGCTCGTGAGCAGCAACTAGAACATACACCATGTGGTAGTAAGATAGTCTGGTCAGGTTAGCCTCAGGTCTCCAGTCAAGTCAGCATAGTGTCAACCCACAGTTAAAGCATGTATGATAGTTAAGAGTTCAATAAAATCGAGTCGCATTTCTTCAAGTGTCAGAAGCCTGTCTCTCTCACCACTGCAGTAAACGCAGTCCTCGCAGACCCAGCTTACCCAACACATCAGCTACTAGAGCAGGTCAAAGGCTAGGATTTCTATGGCGCGTAATTCGCCTTCTGACTCCCCAAAGCCTGTCCACCATCTACAAGGCACAAGTGAGAAGTGTAATGGAATACTCTTTATTTGCCTCGATGCGTGCCGCTCCAACAACACTCAAGAAGCTCAACACCATCCAGGACAAAACAGCCTGCCTGATTACTCCCCCTTCCAGAAACGTTCAAACCCTCCACCACCGACGAACAGTGGCAGCCGTGTGTACCATCTACAAGATGCACTACAGGAACTTGCCAAGGTTCCTTAAGTAGCACCTTCCAAACTCACAACCACTCTGATCTCGGAGGACAAGAGCAGCAGCTACCTGGAACCCCACCATCTAGAGGTTCTCCTCCAAGTCATCCACCACGCTGACTTTGAAATATATCGCCGCTCCTTCACTGTCGCTGGGACAAAATCCTGGAACTCACTCTCTAACAGCACAGTCGGTTTACCTACACCTCAGGGACTTCAGCAGTTCAAGCAGGTAACTCACCATGGACCTTCTGAAGGGCAACTAGGGATGAACAATAAATGTTGGCCGAACCAGCGACTCCGATGTCCCGTATATGAATTTTTAAAAAACACCCTGTTCTGCATCCCACTCAGTTTTTAGTTTCGTACATTTATTTTGATGAGATCCAAGGTTCCTCAGCCTCAACAGAGTATGTCATCAGAATTGTGTCTATTTCAGGGCACAATGAAAATGTAGACTGATGTTTTATGCTGGTTTAAATTTTTAAGAGAATTTTGAGAAGTATATAATAATTGATTTTGTGGTACTGAACCTTAAAAGTGTCAACCCCACTCCACCCCCACCCTCCCAATGCCCCCGCCTCACCCCTGCCACCTCCACCCACACTGCAACATCACCCTAACCACACCACTAAAACCCAACTGCCAATCTGAAACCCACAGATAAGAACCTTGATCCAAGGATATGGGATTCTGGGCTATTTGCAAAGAGCACAAAAGGCACTGAGTGTCACAGAACAATTTATGTCAAAACCTTTCACTGATGAGTGACATTTCTAACAAAATAGGCCAGCAATTTAGCTGCAGAGACATTTTGACAGTCAGCAGCTGCCAGTATATGTGACTGCAGCTGCAGCTTCCACAACACCTGACAGGGGCACTTGTTTGTCGGAGTGGAGGTGGATAAACTGGTTAGACCCCTAAAATTGGTGATGGTGGATTGTGATATGTAAATAATCCCTGCCTATTGATTGTGGGAGCACAGCTACTCATTAAAATAACTTCCACACACAGTTAACCATGCTATTGACTCTCTACTCACAAAAGCAGGGAAACTACATTTGTTATTCCCTAACACCATGTTAAGCTAGCCTGCACTGTTTCAGAGGGAGGTACAGCATGGTTGTAGCAAATGCTAGAAGTCATGGGGGAAGTGTGTGGGACCTGGGAAACATCTAGAAACACTATAGGAGAGGGTAGACTCCAAGATTACTAACCTCTGCACTGGAGGTCTTGGTGGAGGAGGTGATAAGGAGCAGAGATATCCCACATCCAGAGCTGGCAGGGGAACTTGCAGATAAATGGTCAGGAGGCAGTGTGAGTAGATAACAGTGGAGGTCAATGCTCGGAGTAGGTCCCAAGCACCTGGACACAGAGCTGCAATACGTTTAATGGCCTCAGGTGAGTGGCCAAGTTCAGTAAATACATCTTCAAATGTCCTTTGCTAGCCAATGGCCTCAGCTTGACAAACCACACACCCATGACCCATGACACATGACCCCTGACTCATCTATCAACAACCCCGAGTACTCGGGACTCAAACATGACATTCATGTGATTCATCGCAACCTCACTTCATCATCTGTAAGCCTCATACTGACATCCCACACCTTCCACACAATGCTGTTGTATGGAAAATTAGAAAATCAAAGTTAATGGAGAAGGTAGGAGTGCAGGTTAATGAGAACTTTAAACTAGCTGGGGGGGGGGGGGGGGGGTGCTGCTCAGGAGAGGTTAGTAAAGTTTCCACAACAAGTAATAGAACAGAAAATATGGACGTGGCAAGAATCAAACTTCAGGCACAGCAGTTAAGGGGACAGCTATTAGAAGGTGGACGGTCGACGCAGAACTGAGGATGTTACAGCTATATGCACACAGTATATGATACAAGATAAATGATATTGAAGCGCGCTTTGAAATTGGCAGGTATGATGTTGTGGGCATCACAGAGATATGGCTGAAAGGGGATCAGGGCTGGGATCTAAATATCCAAGGATATGTGTCCTATCTAAAGGACGGGCAGATTGCCTTGCTTGTATGAAATTAAATTAAATCGATAGCAAAAAGTGACACAGAGTTGGAAGGCGTACAATCTACATGGGTAGAGTTGGGGAGTCGCAAAGGAAAAAAGACCCTGGAGTTATGTACATGCTCCCTCGCAGCAGTCAGAGTGTGGGGCAGAAAATATATCAAGCATATGGGAAAGGCTATTACAATAATCATGGGGGACTTCAATATGCAGGTGGACTGGGAAAATCAGGTTGGTAGCAGATCCCAAGGAAAGGAATTTGTTGAATGTCTAAGAGATGGTTTTTGTAGCAAGCTGCAGTACAGCCTACGAGGGAACAGGCAATTCTGGATTTGGGGATGTGTAATGAGGCAGACTTGATTAGTAAACAGAAGGGGAAGGAAACCTTCGGGAGCAGTGACCTCAATATGATATAATTTATCCTCAGTTTGAGAGGGAGGAGCAGGAATCAGATGTAGCAGTATTATAATTGAACAAAGGTAACTACAAAGACATGAGGGAGGTGGTCTCTCCTCCATAAAGGGGCCTTTTTCAGGATGGCAGCCAGTGACTAGTGGTGTTCCACAGGGGTCAGTGTTGGGGCCACAACTATTCATGATTATTCTGAAGAATAAAGGGATTAAGGGTTATGGTGTTCGGGCCGGAAAGTGGAGCTGAGTCCACAAAAGATCAGCCATGATCTAATTGAATGGCGGAGCAGGCTCGAGGGGCCAGATGGCCTACTCCTGCTCCTAGTTCTTATGTTCTTATGTTCTTATGATATACATTAACGATCTGGGAGAAGGAACTGAGGGCATTGTTGCTAAGTTTGCAGATAGAACATAGAACAGTACAGCACAGAACAGGCCCTTCGGTCCTCAATGTTGTGCCGAGCCATGATCACCCTACTCAAACCCACGTATCCACCCTATACCCGTAACCCAACAACCCCCCCCCCCCACCCCCCCCCTTAACCTTACTTTTATTAGGACACTACGGGCAATTTAGAATGGCCAATCCACCTAACCCGCACATCTTTGGACTGTGGGAGGAAACCGGAGCACCCGGAGGAAACCCACGCACACAGGGGGAGGACGTGCAGACTCCACACAGACAGTGACCCAGCCGGGAATCGAACCTGGGACCCTGGAGCTGTGAAGCATTTATGCTAATCACCATGCTACCCTGCTGCCCCTATGATATAGCGATATGAAGAAGGACAGATAGGAAGAGGTATATAATATATAAAAGGTAAGAGAGGCAAAAATAGACATTGGACCACTGGAAAATGTGGCTGGAGAAGTAATAATAGGAAACAAAGAAATGGCAGATGAACTGAATAGTTACTTTGCATCAGTGTTCACGGTGGAAGAAGACACCAGTGGGATGCCAGAGCTCCAGGAGAACCAGGGGGCAGAGGTGAGTGCTGTGACCATTACTAAGGAGAAGGTTCTGGGGAAACTGAAAGGTCTGAAGGTGGATAGGTCATCTGGACCGGATGAACTACACACCAGGGTCTTAAACGAGATAGCTGAGGAAATTGTGGAGGCATTGTTGATGATCTTTCAGGAATCACTGGAGACAGGAAGGATCCTAGAAGACTGGAAAGTGGCTAATATAACACCCCTATTTAAGAAGGGAGGGAGGCAGAAGACGGTAAATTATAGGCCAGTTAGCCTGACTTCGGTCATTGGCAAGATTTTAGAGTTTGTTATTAAAGATGAGATCGCGATGTACTTGGAGGTGCATGATAAAATAGACTGAGTCAGCTTTGTCAAAGGGAGGTCGTGTCTGACAAATCTGTTAGAGTTCTTTGAGGAGGTAACAAGGAAGTTAGACAAAGGAGAACCAGTGGACGTGATTTATTTAGATTTCCAGAAGGTCTTTGACAAGGTGCCACATAGGAGACTGTTAAATAAGTTAAAAGCCCATAATGTTAAGGGTAAGATCTTGGCATGGATAGAGGATTGGCTGACTGGCAGAAGGCAGAGAGTGGGGATAAAGGGATCCTTCTCAGGATGGCAGTTGGTGACTAGTGGTGTGCCTCAGGGGTCTGTGCTGGGACCATAAGTTTTCACAATATACATAAATGATCTGGAAGAAGGAACTGAAGGCACTGTTGCTAAGTTTGCAGATGATACAAAGATCTGTAGAGGGACAGGTAGTACTGAGGTAGCAGGGGGACTGCAGAAGGATTTGGACAAGCTAGGAGAGTAGGCAATGAAGTGGCAAATGAAATACAATGTGGAAAAGTGTACGGTTATGCACTTTAGAAGGAGCAATTTAGGCATAGACTATTTTCTAAATGGGGAAATGCTCAGGAAATCAGAAGCACAAAGGGACTTGGGAGTCCTGGTTCACGATTCTCTTAAGGTTAATGTGCAGGTTCCCTCAGCAGTTAAGAAGGCAAATGCAATGTTAGCATTCATGTCAAGACGGCTGGAATACAAGACCAGGTATGTACTCCTAAGGCTGTATAAGGCTCTGGTTAGACCCCATTTGGAGTATTGTGAGTAGTTTTGGGCCCCATATCTAAGGAAGGATGAACTGGCCTTGGAAAGGGTCCAGAGGAGGTTCACAAGAATGATCCCTGGAATAAAGAACTTGTCGTATGAGAAACAGTTGAGGACTCTAGGTCTGTACTCGTTGGAGTTTAGAAGGATGAGGAGGGATGTTATTAAAACTTACAGAATACTGCGAGGCCTGGGTAGAGTGGACGTGGAGAGGCTGTTTCCACTTGTAGAAAAAAACTAGAACCAGAGGACACCATCTCAGACTAAAGGGACAAACCTTTAAAACTGAGATGAGGAGGAATTTCTTCAGCCAGAGAGTGGTGAATCTGTGGAACTCTTTATCGCAGAAAGCTGTGGAGGCCAAATCACTGAGTGTCTTTAAGACAGAGATAGATAGGTCCTTGATTAATAAGGGGATCTGGGGTTATGGGAGAAGGCAGGAGAATGGGGATGAGAAAATATCAGCCATGATTGAATGGCGGAGCAGCCTCGATGGGCCAAGTGGCCTAATTCTGCTCCTATGTCTTATGGTCTTATGGACAGGTGGTGTTGAGGAAGTGGAGAAGCTGCAGAAGGACTTGGTCAGATTAGGAGAGTGGGCAAAGTAGTGGCAGATGGAATACAATGTGGAAAAGTGGTCGGAACAATAGTGGTATAGACTATTTTCTAAATGAGGAAAGGCTTCAGAATTCTTCGGAGGTCAGCAGAGAAGAAGATAACAAAGAGTACATTTATTATAAAAGGAGAAATGAATCAGGTGGTAACATAATTGAGCCCCAGTCATGAGAGATAAAAGCAAATTACTGTGGATGCTGGAATCTGAAACGAAATGGCCGATGGAATACAATTCTGACTCCACAGTGTAAATATTTCCCACTTTCTCTGTGTGTTAGCTTTGACAAAGAGTCATTGGACTCGAAACGTTAGCTCTTTTCTCTCCCTACAGATGCTGCCAGTCTTGAGAGGTTTTGCACTTAGTTCGGTCCCTTTGTGCTTCCTTTTCACCAACAATCAATGATGTGCTAAATGCCAAGTTCCTGAAATGAGCTTATATTCCGATTTTGGTGATATTGGGCGGAATTCTCCGACCCCCCGCAGGGTCGGGGAATCGCCTGGGGCAGGCGTAAATCCCGCCCCCCGTGGCCGGAATTCTCTGCCGCCCGGGAATTGGCGGGAGCGGGTATCGTGCCCCACCAGTCGGCGGGCCCCCCGCGCCGATCGGCGTGCCCCCCACGCCAATTCTCCGGCCTGCGATGGGCTGAAGTCCCGCCGCTGTCAGGCCTCTCCTGCCGACGTGGTTTAAACCACCTCTGTGCCGGCGGGATTGTCGGCGTGAGCGGGCCTACGGAGTCTTGGGGGGGCGCGGGGCGATCGGACCCCGAGGGGTGTCCCCATGATGGCCTGGCTCACGATCGGGGCCCACCGATCGGCGGGCGGACCAGTGCCGTGGGGGCACTCTTTTCCTTCCGCTGCCGCCACGGCCTCCACCATGGCGAGGCAGAAGAGACCCCGCCACCGCGCATGCGTCGGTGATGACGTCAGCGGCCGCTGATGCTCCGGCGCATGCGCGGACTCACGCCGACCAGCGAAGGCCTTTCGTCCAGCCCTGACGCTGATCAGCGTAGCGCCAAAGGCCGTTGGCGCTAGTTTTGGCGCCAGTCGGCGGAGCGGGAGCCACTCCGGCGCGGGCCTAGACCCTAAAGGTGCGGAGAGTTCTGCACCTTTGGGGAGGCCCGGCGCCGGAGTGGTTGGTGCCACTCCGCTACGCCGGGACCCCCCTCACCGCCGGGTAGGGGAGAATTTCGCCCATTGATCGGGATTCTCCGGCCTCCCAGCCATATGTTTCCTGGCTGCGGGAAGCGGGCCCTTCGCTGGCAGCGGGATTCTCTGGTCCCGACGCTATCAATGGAAATTCCCATTGAAGCCACCCCACACTGCCGGAAAACCCGCAGGCGCAGCCGGATAATCCCGCCGCCAGTAAACGGCCAGGAAATTCTGGCCATTATATCCTGAGGCTGGTGCTGAAAAATTGCAACGCATTTCAAAATGATACCTTGCCATCACAAAATCAACAAAAGTTTATTTTCTTGGCAAGAATAACTCGTTATCAGCTCCCCAGGGAGATGAGACTCGAAGGTTTTGGAATTCCTGGACCATTGGAGATCTTTCCAACAAAACTGGATCAATGTTCTACTGGAAAATTTAGGCCAACACCATGGCGAGACTAATGGCAACTGCAAAGGGGCATAACATCAAGACAAAAAGGCCTACAAAGGGATCCTGTCTTGTGACTTTAAAGGATTGACTTCTTTTCAAATGGAATTCTAAACAGCTCTCAAATAAGGAAGAATGGCAGGAAACCAATGGCGACCATCTTAATTTTTCTCCAATTTCCTCCAATTCGTGTTTAAAGGTTGCACGCACAAAATAAAACAGAGGCGAAATCTTTCAGTTCACATCAGACATTTATCACATTGGTCCTCTCATGTTATTTTAATTGTAATTTTCATTAAGCTGCTTCAGTTTCTACAATGTCAGAAAAAAACAAAATAAGTCAAAATGTTGAGTAATGCATGTTTCTGTAGACCAGTAACCTTCATTTAAAAAACAATCCTGTACAGTTTATTCCTGTTGTTAGTGATACTTTGAGAAGGCTGAAGTTAAAACTCACCACTATTCTTAGAATTCCTCCTATACCAAAAAAAAAGGTTGATATTCTAAATGGTGAACAGGGATTCTCACTCCCTGACTCCAATGCAGGCTTCTGTGGGTGCTATTCAGGTCAAACTATCTTTTCAAGTTATCCCCCGGTATAACCCATACCTTCACCGAAGAATTTTACCTACTTACCCCTTAATAGCATTGATGTCCTGGGTCCTGCGTTATTAAGGAAGTGAAGTAAGCTAATAACCACTTTTTCAGGTTAAGTTATTTTTATTATTATATTTTTTCTTTTAAAAGCTGCAAACACTTTCTTTACAGAAAGGAAAAAAGATCTTGCTTCTGGCTGCTGGTTGGTTGAAGGGACCTTCAGGTCCACGACACTCAATCTTCTTTAAATTCTGGTCTTCTTGGGATGTGTTTGCTGGTTAGCTCTGTTGCTGTGTCTTGTCGATCCATGTACTGAGCTATAAGAGCTAGCTCTGCTAGCTATCTCTAAGCTGACTCTGACTTCTGTTTAAATTCTAGTCTTCCTTAGATGTATAACTGTTTAAACTCGGCTGCTTGCGTTGTCTTTCCCATGACCGAGCTCTCTCTCTCTCTCTCACTCTGAGTTCTCCTCCCCTTCTCTCCTGTTGCTGTCCCTCTGTCCTCTGTCCTTGTTGCTGCTGCTCCCTGGGTTTATATTCTCTTTCGAAGAGTTATTAAGTTTTAACGACTTTATTGTAAATGAGCTTGTTTCATTTTGATAGTTTAAAAGTATCTTTGATGTAAACATTTTACTACAACTAATTATTCATTTTGGGCATATCGTCTCCTCTCAGATCTGATTAAAAAATGCTTTGGTTTCAATAGTTAACTTTTATTTCTGTGATTTCGAATCGTTTAATTTTCCAATTGTCCCCAGCTCATAACTTTGCCTTTGATTTTGACTTAAATGATGTTTCTCGTAGACAGGTCGTCTCCAATTTTCTTTTAATTGACTTGATGTTCATAGAATTTTACACTTTAAAATTGACACCAAATTCGACTGAGCATCTTCCATCTTTTCCAGCTGTTTACTAAGAGAGTTTATTTCAATTAAGGTGTGAAACTTTGCTTTTAGCTGTATGCTAAAATTTAACTTGGTTATGACTTGAAAGACTTGCCTGTTTTAAACATTCGTCACTTAATGCAATTGAAACTCTCATCCATGCTTTTTCAGATGCTTCCTGAGATAGTTACATTCCATGAAGGTGTGAGCCATTGTTTTAGCTTACCACATGAAACCTGTGTGTCTGCGAAACCTGCTTGTGAGCAAGAATCTGCATTTTATAACCCTGCTCTTTGAAGCTGCTATGAAACTTTTGTGGGATCTTTCCCTATATCCTCTCAAACCAGATATTGCCAGACTTCCATGTTTCAAATGACACATTTTTCTGTATTTTCAAGAACAAGGCCGATGTACATACATTGGTTGATGACACCAGCTCCATACTGCTTTATGGATGTTTATTTCTTCTCAGAAAAACATCATCCCGACGCCTGAGCTTCTGGGTATTTTGCTGATCTTTGTTATGTCTTTAGCTCAGAGGCTAAAATAATCCATTAGTATATCAGGAAGTTAGGTTGAATCAGCTGTAGGAGTCCCTGAGATTGCAACACAGAAGATCAACCGTTTCTCAATCCAATCAACCAGTTTCTGCCTCGATGATCAAGGTGTGTGTCGTGAGCCTTTGGACAACTTGAGAGGCAGAACTAATGGTATACAGTAAACTGCAATATCATTTACAGTGTATTACAATTAACCCTATATCCCTTCTTGAAGGCGTTGACATAATTCTTCACACAAGTGTTAAATTCTACTTGGGTGCAATCATTTGGCAGCTGATCATGATCAAGTGAAATCACTGAACTGAAATGAATTCACACAGCACTCAAACCACATCACTTGTGAACCTTACTTTGTCTGCAAGCGCTCAGCTGACATCATATGTGTTCAACTGTGGTTAGGGTTAGGCAATCAAGGTGGCCCTCCTACAGCTGCTGTCTCCTCAGGCAGGAACTAGAAACTGGTGATAGTAGCTACAGCTATAGTGCATGTTCGGAATGACCCAGCTTTCTGTCCACATTAAATTATTCTGTGATATAAGACAGAACTAGGACAGCTTCGACTGAAGACACTGATGCACAAGGAGAAAAGGTTAAGACCACACAACACCTTCACAGTAAATTAATTCACTTGCGGGTAATGTGTGACATAATTTGCCCTTATAGAACGCTAATGGCCAGACATGGAACAATGTAACAATGCACTTCTCCGTTGCAATTCTTGAACCTTCCTCAAAAGGCCCAGAATTAGACTCCCAACCACGTCTAAATTATATTTTCTGTGCGTGTTTTATTTTCTGTCAGCCCTGTTTCCCTGCTTACCTAATTGTTCTTGATTAACATGATATTACTCGAGAGACACATTTGTCGATCTGATTTCCCAGTTGATCTTGTGACTATCCATCCATCCATCTGATTGTCCTCATTCCCGGCGATGATGCATCTGTTGAGCCAATTTCCCTCATGGTTTTACTGGGCCATCTGTCTGAACATGTTCAGTTCCCGGCTTGCCTGATAAACCATCTCTCAGTTCTCAATGTTATGCAGTTCCAAGCAGTGCACTTTGACTCTGTGTGACTTCTCTGGCGATTGAAATAAACTGCAAATTGTTGCGACACCACTATTTTTGTGGATTCCAATTTAAATACTTCACTTTTCATGGTGCCTGAATATAAAATCCCAATCTGAGTTCCGACTCCAGAATATTACCAGAATGTGACAGAGTGTCAGGCTCAGGCTGTGTGGAACCGGTCATTTGCACAGACTAGTTTTCTCTCCAGATTATGAGCCTCTTTAAAGGAAAAAATGAGTGAGCCGGGACTGATTGAGCCGGAATCCGACTCCATAGAGATCGGGACGCCATCTTTAAAATGTGCCCCGATCAGCACTGAAGCCTAACGGTCCCTAGCCCCCACAACAGAGGTATCGGGGCACTCCCCTCTCGTACCCTCAACATTCCCCTCCTTCCCCCCCTGACAATCATCACTAGAACTCCTTCACCTCTCCCCCCCCCATGCCCACTCCCTCCTCCGAAACACACACACACATAAATGAACCACTACACCCCCACAGAGGGCTACAACTAGGACCCACCCTGGCACAGGTTGGCACTGCCAGGTTGACATTGCCAGGTTGGTGCCATCCTGTGCCAGTGGGAAGTGCCAGTGCCCTGTCCGGGCATGGCCTCCCCCACCCCGCCTCCCACCCCATACTTACCTCTGTATACCCAAGCTCAACTGATTCTCATTGAACGAGGTGTGAGTATTTAGTGAGGGGGTGGACCATGTAACGGGGGCCGGTTACATTCAGTTTAATTCATTAAAATCTCTTTAAATGAGGTTCCCACCCTTTGTGGGCATAAACCTCATGATGGCACCTCTGAGGAGCGAGGAAAATTAGGGAGTGCAATCTCTCCGGAGAGAATGGCATTTCCTGATTCCCTCCGAATTTTCAGCCCCCCTCGCCAATCCCCCCACACGGCTAGCACAGGAAACGGCCCCCTTACAGGTTATTGCAAAAGTTTATCTTCATCACGGCTCCCATGTGGGCAACTTTCTACACAGTCACGTAAAGATTGTGAGTGCAATCGAACAGAGAAGTTCCTAAGTGTGGTAGCGAGCGGGAATTGGCGGGTGCTTCCTGAGGGCCGACCTGGCAAGACCACCATCAGTATCTAACGCCAATTAGGGCCGGTAATGAAGCCCCTCGGGCGTCCAGTCAGAAATGACTGTCCCGCCAGCCAATTCGCAGGATGATGCCCGGCGGCTCCCCGCTAACGAGGGGGAGCAGCACTTAAACCAATCCCGCAGGGCAAACCCCAGACAGCCCACAGCCATGCCACCGCGTAGACGATTTGGAGCTTCTAACCTGGCCGGACTGTTGGACACAGTCAAGTATAGACGGGATATCCTATTCCCCTGAAGGGGTCGGAGGATCAGCCACAGGTCAGTCACTGCTGAGAGGCAGCGGCAGCATCCATCACTGCTGTGCCAGGTTGTGGAGGGCACAGCAGACCACCACAAAGTGGGTGACCCTCCAGGGGGTGTACTGCAGTGCATTAACAGAGCGAATGAGGCATCGGAACCCCATTTTTAGTAGTCCGATGCACCGCTTAATGACAGGATGGGTGGCCACATGGGCCTCAGTATACCGGATCCCTGTATCAGTCTCCAGTCTCTGTACCGGACCTCAGCGGGTACCCCTTATCCTCTCAAGAGCCAACTGATCACCCAGGGGTGTCTCTTGAAGACACCGGGGATTTCCGACTGCTCCAGGATGTAACTGTCGTGCACGATCTCTGGGTAGCATGCGCACACGTACATGATCTTGAGGTGGCGGTCACACACAATTTGAAGGTTTAAAGATTGAAACCACTTCTTGTTAATGGAGGGTGCCCCGTGCGCTCCCCCACCAATGGCAGCCGACCCCGTGACCGGGGCCCATTCCCCCCCCGCCCCCCTCCCCCCGGGGGCTCCCCCACCCACCCCGAGCACAGAGCAGCAGACCCAGTGCCGCTAATGGCCCGATTTTGAAGATGGCTACTCACCTCCTCTGATTTCCCCACAGCAGCCATTGTGCTAGCTTCATTTAAATATGTGTGCTAAAGTGCGCCCACGTGACCGCTCGCTGGGGAGGCGGTTAGATCATGGGAGGTCATTCGATAGAAGGTCTGTCCTGTTCATGAGATAGAGATTGGCCTTAATTAGTGATTATTGGTCTCTCGCCACGCTGCGGCAGCATCCGGATCGCGCCAACGGGAGCAGGCCGGTGAGATCAGAATCTGATCGGCGCTCGGCGCGGCTCCCTGCGATCTATCTGGCTCACGCAAATGAACGCTTGGCGCGCCATGGCCATTAGATCACGGCTTCCGTTTTGGAAGAAAAGCCTGGGATTTTCCAGTCCTGTAAGACTTGCTGACAAATAATGGATTTTTTGCTTGTTCGCCTTGTTGTCCTGCCCGCGACTGACCAGAAAATCCCAGCCAAGTTTTTGGATCTCATCTCACTGATCAACATTGTTGTTTATCCTCCACACAACGAGTAATCCGCCTGCCAGTGTCTGTCCTCATTGCATAACCCTTTATTCCTCTTTCCTAGAACCACCCATCAAGTCTCATTTTAAAGGCCAGCACGGTATTTGATTAATAATGATTGCACTGATCAGGAAATAGGTATAGTTGATTGTTTTACACCCCGTGCAACCTCTCACTGCCCAATTTCGCTCATGTTAAATCTGTAAATAGATGCACAAGGACGAAGAACAAAGAAAGTTACAGCACAGGAACAAGCCCTTCAGCCCTCCAAGCCTCCACCGGCCATGCTGCCCATCTGAACTAAAACCCCCTCCCCTTCCGGGAATCATATCCCTCTATTTCCATCCCAACAATGTAAATCTCTGAAAACAGGAAAAATTCACTTTCCACTCACCCACGTTTGACAGGATAACCCAAGATTGGAAACATTGTGGGAAATCTGTTATTCCAACTAATAATCTCCTTTTGTAAATCACTGGTACCACAGAAAGTCATAGTCATAGAACATACAGTGCAGAAGGAGGCCATTCATCCCATCGCGTCTGCTCCGACCCACTTAAGCCCTCACTTCCACCCTATCCCCTAACCCAATAACCCCTCCTAACCTTTTTGGACACTAAGGGCAATTTATCATGGCCAATCCACCTAACCTGCACGTCTTTGGACTGTGGGAGGAAACCGGAGTACCCGGAGGAAACCCACGCAGACACGGGGAGAACATGCAGACTCCGCACAGACAGTGACCCAGCGGGGAATCAAACCTGGGACCCTGGCGCTGTGAAGCCACAGTGTTAACCACTTGTGCTACCGTTCTGCTCATGACATATTTCATATTAAGCAATTCACTGCCTTGTCTTACAGGTTGTTAGCAGGGGCCATGACTGTGATTCTCAATACAGCGAAGTCCCAGTTCTGAGGTAGCTCGGCCAGTGTGATGAGAACATTGAGGGCTAGTTCTCCGATGCCAGGAGACCCAGATTCCCACTAGTGCACAGAAACAGTGTTTGCCTCAGAAAGAGCTAAGGAAGATGAGAAATTGATGCCCAAACATGCATTTTGTTTTTTAAATCTCTCCATAATCTTCAATCTAACTCTGCTACCACATGTTCCAGCTGTTGTGCTAGATGAAAAAATTATAAGTGAGACAGTGGAAGATCACAACTGCTGCATCCAGTAATTGCTGGAAAGTGTGAAAGAAATGATAATTGTTGAACATTATTGGCAGCTATCTTGGTTAATTATATGTTGAATTATTTCAATTGTTCTAAAACTGGGAGATGATTATAAACATTCGAGATAAATATTTATTCTAATCAATGTGAGGATAATAGTTGCCTAGACAGCTCAACTAGATTGGTCTCTTCCATTTCCAAAAATATCCTAATTACTGCAATTACGGATAATTATCATAATCGCTGTTTATAATGTAAGAGAATACTTCTTTAATCTTTTCTTTAAGAAGTATAATCCACATCAATCATAAATAAGAATTAAATCTGGTATTACTGAAAAGAGATTTAAAAACTTAGAAAATGAAATTATATTGAAGAGTATTTGCACAGGTTAGGAGCATGACATCATTTGAATGAAGACCAGGGTGTTAACCCCTGAAACTTACTTTGATTTTTGAACAGACTTGTTTCTCAGAAACAAAACACCATTTCACTTCACTCTGCATCCGACAGTTTCATAGATCTTCTGGAAAAGCCGATGGAGAAATCAGAACTTTGCATTATTAGCAGCAGGGTAACCTTCCAAACAGTCATGTCCCTCCTGGCCCACCTTCCATTCCTGAGTCAGCTCCTTCACCGTTGCTATCCAACAAAATTCTTTGGATCCTTCTTAACTTCTCTTCTTGGGCAGTCCCTCAGCGACGAGATTGACTTGCTTCCACCCCGGGGAGGTGGGTTCTGTGGTGGCTGAATAGTCCGATCCTGGAGCGCAGACTCTGCCACAGGTTTGGTAGGTGGTGTTTGATAAGATGGGTGGATGGGACGCTCTGGATTCTGTGCTCTCCTTCCTCCGTTTACACTTGGCCTCCACGTGTTCCACCCGACAATGCTCGAGGTGACTGGAGCCTTCGCGGATGCTTTTTCTCCAGTTTGTGCATTCTAAGGCAAGCGATTCCCACGTATTTATTTAGGGGGGCTTTCAGAGAGTCCTCGGAGAACTTCCCTTGCCTTCCTAGTGATCGCTTGCCATTGCGGAGCTCGGAGTAGAACACTTGTTTTGGGAGTCTTGTGTCGGGCATGCGGGCAATGTGGCCCCGCCCATTGGAACTGGCTGAGCATGACCAGTGCCACCATACTGGGGATATTGGCCTGGGAGAAGACGATCGTGATGGAACACCCATCCTGCCAGTGGGTTTGCAGTATTTCACGGAGGTAGTGTTTGTGATATCTCGAAAGATTTGAGGTGCCTGCTGTACGTTGTCCGTGTTTCTAATATATACAGGAGGGCGGGGACCACGGCTGCTCCATTGACCGTGAGCGTGGTGCTGGATTTGTGATCTCGGTCTTCGAGTACTCTGCTCCTCAGATGTCTAAAGACTGCACTGGTGCATTGGAGTCTATCTTGGATTTCATCGTCAATGTCTCCTCACACTGAGAGGAGGCTACCTGAGTATGGGAAATGATCCACATTTTCCAAGGGCTCACTGTGCATCTAGATGGTTTGGGGGCAGTTTTGTGTTGCAGGAGCGGGCTGGTGGAGAACCTTTGATTTCCGGGTGTTTAGGCTAAGACCCATTCTCTCATATGCCTCGGTGAATGTGTCAATGATGATTTGTAGCTTGGCCTCTGAATGTGCGCACACACAGGCTTCGTCTGTGTACTGCTGCTCAATGACAGAGGCTGGAACATTGCCAAATTATTTACCTTCCATTCATTAATTTCAGGACAAAGCAAGCATTCAGTTCAGAGGTTTATATCTGCTTTACGTCCAAAGTTGCCTGGATATTCCGATGGTAACAGTGGCGAATGATCAGGCGTTTGCCTTTGTTGTGCATCTTGATCCTTCCGAAGTCCTGCCCCGTGCACAGGCCAATTGGCCAGTGGCCAGGAATCTTAAAAGTTCAGTGGCAGAGATGTACTGCCTAAAGTAGTCTCTCTGAGGCTGACCTTAGTGCTGGAGACTTGGGTTTGATGTCCTCCCAATCAGGAAAGAAACAGTGGGCGGGATTCTCCGACCCCCCCCCCCCCCCCCCCCACCTAGCCGCCGGGTCGGAGAATCGCCGGGGGTTGCGTGAATCCCGTCCCTGCCGGCTGCCGAATTCTCCGGCGCCGGAGATTTGGCGACGGTGAGGAAACGGGCTGCGCCAGTTGGCAGCCTCCCTCCGACGATTCTTCGGCTCGCGATGAACCGAGTGGCCGCATGTTTTTTGCTCGTCCCACCGGCGTAAATTAGAGTAGGTCCTTACCGGCGGGACTTGGCGGTACGGGCGGCCTCCCGGGTCCTCGGGGGGGGGGGGGGCGCGGGGGGATCTGGCCCCGGGAGGTGCCCCCACGGTGGCCTGGCCCACGATCGGGGCCCACCGATCCGCGGGTGGGCCTATGCCATGTGGGCACTCTATTCCTCCGCGTCAGCTGCTATTCCTTTGTCATGGACAACGCAGAGATGCACCCACCCCCCCCCCCCGTGCATGCGCTGGGATGACGCCAGCACACGCTGGTGCTCCCACGCATGCGGCAACTCGCGCCGGCCAGCGGAGGCCCTTCGGCTCCGGTTGGCGTGGCGCCAAGCCCCTTCCTCGCTGGCCGGCTCGGCGCAAACCACTCCGTGGCCGGCCTAGCCCCTGAAGGTGCAGAGGATTCCGCACCTGTGGGGCGGCCCGACGCCGGAGTGGTTCATGCCACTCCTCGGCGCTGGGACCCCCTGCCCCGCCGGGTAGGGGAGAATCCCGCTCAGTATTCTTATTTCACCATTTTTACTATGTTTTTCCTTCTGGGCTGGACTGGGGTAGAATTTTATCCGATTCCTGTCCCGCTGTTAATATCATTGGGGAAGCACAGTGCCAAACAACAGGTGATCCGTAAAGAAAACGACCCTCCCACTAACACTACTCCCCCAGCCAGCCCCCTGGCAATGTATACCCTCCGCACCCTTTATCCCTGTCAATGCTCACCACCTCCGCATCCCTCAGAATATGATAGAGGAGAATTTTTTTTTGTATGATAGCGGAGTATGTGGAGGGAGAAATTAAGGGAGGATAGGAAGGAGCAGTGAAATCTGAGGAGAGAGTGGTTGATGTTGAAGCCACCGCAGATAAGAGAAACCTGATGTGATACTTGGCTGGGCAGTCACACAGGAGGATTTTTCAGGTGAAGTGAGAGACGTAGAACAAGGTCTGTTTAGGGGCACATTGTATTCTTCTCTTTGAAGTTAAGGTATTTTTTTGAGTCATCGGTTAGCTGAGGTCTGTATAAAAGACAGAGAGACTGCGCACAAAGTAAGCAAGCACTTTCCAGGAGACTCATCCGGAGTGAGACTCGTACAGAGTGGAGGATTGAAATTTGGTAATTTGGTGCAGTGAGGTAATTCGGTGCAGAGTGTGAGGAGGTGCTCTTTAACCCTGGTAAGTGACTGGTAAGTAGTCTCTCTTTTTCTTTTCATTGTCTAATTTACTTATTTTTATTTTGAAATTGTAGTTGTTTAAGTTTACCAAGGGTTTAAGACATGGCAGGAGATCCCAGACCCGTGTCATGCTCCTCGTGTGCGATGTGGGAGCTCAGGGACACGTCCACTGTCCCTGGCCCCTTCACGTGCAAGAAGTGTGTTCAGTTGCAGCTCTCGTTAGACCGCTTGACGGCTCTGGAGCTGCGGATGGACTCACTTTGGAGCATCCGCGATGCTGAGGAGGTCGTGGATAGCACGTTTAGCGAGTTGGTCACACCGCAGGTGAAGGTTACTGAGGGAGATAGAAAATGGGTGACCAAAAGAAAGAGCAAGAGTAGGAAGGCAGTGCAGGTGTCCCCTGCGGTCATCTCCCTGCAAAACAGATATACCGCTTTGGATACTGTTGGGGGAGATGGCTCACCAGGGGAAGGCAGCAGCAGCCAGGTTCATGGCACCGTGGCTGGCTCTGCTGCACAGCAGGGCAGGAAGAAAAATGGCAGGGCTATAGTGATAGGGGACTCGATCGTAAGGGGAATAGACAGGCGGTTCTGTGGACGCAATCGAGACTCCAGGATGGTATGTTGCCTCCCTGGTGCAAGGGTCAAGGATGTCTCGGAGCGGCTGCAGGACATTCTAGGGGGGGAGGGTGAACAGCCAGCTGTCGTGGTGCACATAGGCACCAACGATATAGGTAAAAAACGGGATGAGGTCCTACAAGCGGAATTCAGGGAGTTAGGAGTTAAACTAAAAAGTAGGACCTCAAAGGTAATAATCTCAGGATTGCTACCAGTGCCACGAGCTAGTCAGAGTAGGAATGTCAGGATAGATAGGATGAATGCGTGGCTCGAGAGATGATGCAAGAGGGAGGGATTCAAATTCCTGGGGCATTGGGACCGGTTCTGGGGGAGGTGGGACCAGTACAAACCGGACGGTCTGCACTTGGGCAGGACTGGAACCGATGTCCTAGGGGGGGTGTTTTCTAGAGCTGTTGGGGAGGGTTTAAACTAATGTGGCAGGGGGATGGGAACCAATGCTGGAAGTTGGAAGGTAGTAAAACAGGGACAGAAACAAAAGGAAGTAAGGGGAAAAGTGCAAGGCAGAGAAGACATAGTCAGAAATCCATAAGGGCGACAGTACAAGGTACAGTGACTGAGGGGAGCACAGTGAATAGGCCCAGTAATAACAAAAGGAATAAAACTGGAGATGTTAAGATTCAAAACAGAGGTAAAAAAACCAACATAAGTGTACTTTACCTGAATGCTCGTAGTATTCGGAATAAAGTAAATGAGTTGGTGGCACAAATCATCGTGAAGGACTATGATTTAGTGGCCATTACGGAAACATGGTTAAAGGATGGTCACGACTGGGAGTTAAATATCCGAGGGTATCAAACTATTCGGAAGGACAGAGTGGATGGTAAGGGAGGTGGTGTTGCTCTGTTATTTAAGGATGACATCCGGGCAATAGTAAGGGATGACATCGGTGCTATGGAGGATAAGGTTGAATCCATTTGGGTGGAAATCAGGAATAGTAAGGCGAAAAAGTCACTGATAGGAGTAGTCTATCGGCCACCAAATAGTAACGAGATGGTGGGGCAGGCAATAAACAAAGAAATAACTGATGCATGTAGAAATGGTACAGCAGTTATCATGGGGGATTTTAATCTACATGTCGATTGGTTTAACCAGGTCGGTCAAGGCAACCGTGAGGAGGAGTTTATAGAATGTATCCGCGATAGTTTCCTAGAACAGTATGTAATGGAACCTACGAGGGAACAAGCGGTCCTAGATCTTGTCCTGTGTAATGAGACAGGATTGATTCATGATCTCATAGTTAGGGATCCTCTTGGAAGGAGCGATCACAATATGGTGGAATTTAAAATACAGATGGAGGGTGAGAAAGTAAAATCAAATACTAGTGTTTTGTGTTTAAACAAAGGAGATTACAAGGGGATGAGAGAAGAACTAGCTAAGGTAGACTGGGAGCTAAGACTTTATGGTGGAACAGTTGAGGAACAGTGGAGAACCTTCCAAGCGATTTTTCACAGTGCTCAGCAAAGGTTTATACCAACAAAAAGGAAGGACGGAAGAAAGAGGGAAAATCGACCGTGGATATCTAAGGAAATAAGGGAGAGTATCAAATTGAAGGAAAAAGCATATAAAGTGGCAAAGATTGCTGGGAGATTAGAGGACTGGGAAATCTTTAGGGGGCAACAGAAAGCTACTAAAAAAGCTATAAAGAAGAGTAAGATAGAGTATGAGAGTAAACTTGCTCAGAATATAAAAACAGACAGTAAAAGTTTTTACAAATATATAAGACAAAAAAGAGTAGCTAAGGTAAATATTGGTCCTTTAGAGGATGAGAAGGGAGTTTTAATAATGGGAAATGAGGAAATGGCTGAGGAACTGAACAGGTTTTTGGGTCGGTCTTCACAGTGGAAGACACAAATAACATGCCAGTGACTGATAGAAATGAGGCTATGACAGGTGAGGACCTTGAGACGATTGTTATCACTAAGGAGGGAGTGATGGGCAAGCTAATGGGGCTAAAGGTAGACAAGTCTCCTGGCCCTGATGGAATGCATCCCAGAGTGCTAAAAGAGATGGCTAGGGAAATTGCAGATGCACTGGTGATAATTTACCGAAATTCACTAGACTCTGGGGTGGTCCCGGTGGATTGGAAATTAGCAAACGTGACGCCACTGTTTAAAAAAGGAGGTAGGCAGAAAGCAGGAAATTATAGGCCAGTGAGTTTAACTTCGGTAATAGGGAAGATGCTGGAATCTATCATCAAGGAAGAAATTGCGAGGCATCTGGATAGAAATTGTCCCATTGGGCAGACGCAGCATGGGTTCGTAAAAGGCAGGTCGTGCCTAACTAATTTAGTGGAATTTTTTGAGGACATTACCAGTGCAGTAGATAACGGGGAGCCGATGGATGTGGTATATCTGGATTTCCAGAAAGCCTTTGACAAGGTGCCACACAAAAGGTTGCTGCATAAGATAAAGATGCATGGCATTAAGGGTAAAGTAGTAGCATGGATAGAGGATTGGTTAATTAATAGAAAGCAAAGAGTTGGGATAAATGGGTGTTTCTCTGGTTGGCAATCAGTAGCTAGTGGTGTCCCTCAGGGATCCGTGTTGGGCCCACAATTGTTCACAATTTACATAGATGATTTGGAGTTGGGGACCAAGGGCAATGTGTCCAAGTTTGCAGATGACACTAAGATGAGTGGTAAAGCGAAAAGTGCAGAGGATACTGGAAGTCTGCAGAGGGATTTGGATAGGTTAAGTGAATGGGCTCGGGTCTGGCAGATGGAATACAATGTTGACAAATGTGAGGTTATCCATTTTGGTAGGAATAACAGCAAACGGGATTATTATTTAAACGATAAAATATTAAAGCATGCCGCTGTTCAGAGAGACTTGGGTGTGCTAGTGCATGAGTCACAGAAGGTTGGTTTACAAGTGCAACAGGTGATTAAGAAGGCAAATGGAATTTTGTCTTTCATTGCTAGAGGGATGGAGTTTAAGACTAGGGAGGTTATGTTGCAATTGTATAAGGTGTTAGTGCGGCCACACCTGGAGTATTGTGTTCAGTTTTGGTCTCCTTACTTGAGAAAGGACGTACTGGCGCTGGAGGGTGTGCAGAGGAGATTCACTAGGTTAATCCCAGAGCTGAAGGGGTTGGATTATGAGGAGAGGTTGAGTAGACTGGGACTGTACTCGTTGGAATTTAGAAGGATGAGGGGGGATCTTATAGAAACATTTAAAATTATGAAGGGAATAGATAGGATAGATGCGGGCAGGTTGTTTCCACTGGCGGGTGACAGCAGAACTAGGGGGCATAGCCTCAAAATAAGGGGAAGTAGATTTAGAACTGAGTTTAGGAGGAACTTCTTCACCCAAAGGGTTGTGAATCTATGGAATTCCTTGCCCAGTGAAGCAGTTGAGGCTCCTTCATTACATGTTTTTAAGGTAAAGATAGATAGTTTTTTGAAGAATAAAGGGATTAAGGGTTATGGTGTTCGGGCCGGAAAGTGGAGCTGAGTCCACAAAAGATCAGCCATGATCTCGTTGAATGGCGGAGCAGGCTCGAGAGGCCAGATGGCCTACTCCTGCTCCTAGTTCTTATGTTCTTATGTTCTTATGTTCTTATGTAAGGTGAGGTGCTAAGAGGATGAGACAGTGCAAGGAAGGACCGACTAATATAAGCAAACTGTGCGGATGTTGGAAATCTAAAATGTGCGATATAGTGAAAAGTGTCACACCATTGCCACGGAGGGGAGCGGTTAGAGAGAATATGTGGTGAAAGGTATTTCTCAGGGTAATGGACCAGGCTCATGAACTGATTGACAATCACTTTCTGAGCTGCAGTATTGATGAAAGTACCAGCAAGGTCACATCTCTATTGTTCTCTATTTAAGTCAGACTAACTAGGTTCTATAAATGTCTGGAATATACTTGAGCATTTTTACGACACTTTATTTGTGATTAATAATAAACCTGCCCTGTCATTTTTAATCTAACCTAAACTGTGGTATAAGAAAATGTTTATTCTGCTCCTCTCTGGCATCTAGGAGATTAAAATGTGGTTTGTGGTGTGAAAACAGTTTTTGCTTAATCCTTGGACTTTCAATCTTACCAAATATAATATAAATATATACACACACACATATGTATATATACACACTGAGTGAAACCCAAAAAGTTACAATTAATATTGCAAAGATAAAACAATTCCTGTCATTTGAATAGGGGTCAGTTAGCTCTAACCTTGAATTTATGTTCTATATTACAATATAATACAGAAGGGGCCGCACGGTGGTGCTGTGGTTAGCACTGTTGCCTCACGGCGCCGAAGACCCGGGTTCAATCCCAGTCCCGGGTCACTGTCCGTGTGGAGTTTGCATATTCTCCCCGTGTCTCCGTGGGTCTGACCCCCACAACCCAAAACGATGTGCAGGCTCGGTGGATTGGCTACGCTAAATGGCACCTTAATTGGAAAAGAATAATTGGATACTTAAAATTTATATTTTTGAAAATAACACAGAAGGAATAATGCTCCAATAGGGTCCATCCAGTCATTTCAAAGTGATTGAAGTATCAAATCCCACAATGACCAACAATCCCTCTCACAAATTTAGACTTGATCCATCTAAAAGGTTGAAGGGCTAAATGATCCTTGCTGGGATTTGAACTCTAAACCTTAATCTGAGAAAATGTTATTGCTGAGCTATCCACCCACGATATCTTTGAGCTACAGTTAAAAGAATCTACTAATCATCCTTTTTCTCCACACACTTCACTGTTTTAAACATTTGAATAATTTCCTTCCTTCAGAAGCATTATTGACAGGCTTTCCAATACACCGACTGCAATGAATTATATGCATTAACTCATGGTGCCATTGGATGGTGGTATGTCATAGCTTGAATTCACTGCAAAGTTGAAATAAAACACCATCTGGCAGCTTCCTATAGTGGAGATGACACAAATTGTGCATTTAATAGTGAATGTTTTAATTAATTTTCCATGTAGCTGTGATATTTAATTAATCATGTAATTGGGTTTATTAGATGCATATTAATAAATCCTATTATAAATGTAATGTGGCGCAGTGTGATTTAAATGGATATTAAGGTAGATATCATTTTAAAATTGTATACTGTATTTCAACTGTACATATTTCTGGTAGAAATTTGTTTTAGAGATGGCTAATGGAGAGGTTAAATAACACATTAGTTTTCTTACTCTCTAAGTATATAGGAATATAAAAAATACAAGCAGAAGGACTCCATTCGGCCCTTCGAACCTGGTCCGCCATTCATTATGATCATGGCTGATCATCAGGTTCAATACCCTGATCCCGCCATTTCCCCCCATATCCTTTGATCCCTTTAGCCCCAAGAGCTATATGTAATTCCTTCTTGAAATTACACAACATTTTAGCCTCAATTACTTTCTGCGGTAGCGAATTCCACCGATTTACCACTCTCTGGGTGAAGAGATTTCTCCTCAGCTCAGTCCTAAAAGGTCCCTTATCCTCCAACTATGACCCCTAGTTCTGCACTCCCCCACCTTTGGGAACATTCTTTCTGAATCTACCCTGTCTAATGCTGTTAGAATGTATGAACTTGACAGCTTGCCCGCTTTTTAGAAATGCGGGTTAACTATTCCTCATTAACTCATGCTTTATTGCAGGTTCAGAATAATTCCCTTCTTTATGATTCAATTTAGTGGTTTACCAACAACTGTTGTAAAGAATTCTTGCTGAATCAGTGTGTCCTTTTTGATAAAAGTTGGCGTAATGTCACCCTTCGGTTCTCCAGCTGATCCTCCTTACTTCTTTTCCAGTTTTCCCTTGGGACCATCAGTTTCCTGTCATCTGCCCATGATATGTGGGAGTAACGTCATTAGTACCATTTCTTTCTGAAGGATAATCTCCACTAACTGTTCTTCAAACACATTTGGCAAGTCTTTATTTAGTATCCACCGTCATCCCTTTACTTTTCATTGGTAGCTCACTTCCCTCCCCTACATTCTTATTCTTAATTTAATGTGCCCATAGGAAACTTCATCGTTGTTTGTCATGAATTTGCAAAATTTTCAACAAATTCCTTGGGCTGGATTCTCGGAGAATCGGCGGGGGGAGCTGAATCCCGCCCCCGCCATCTCCTAAAGTCTCCAGCACCAAAGATTTGGTGGGGGCGGGAATTGCGCCGCGCTTGTCGGCAGGCCCCCACCCCCCGGCGATTCTCCGGCCCGCGATGGGCCGAAGTCCCGCTGCTGTAATGCCTGTCCCGCCGGCGTGAATCAAAACACCTCCCTTACTGGCTGGACTGGCGGCGCGGGTGGGCTCCGGGGTCGGGGGGGGGGGTGTGCGGGGCGATCTGGCCCCGGGGGATGCCCCCACGGTGGCCTGGCCCGCAATTGGGGCCCACCGATCGGCGGGCGGGCCTGTGCCGTGGGGGCACTCTTTTCCTTCCGCGTTGGCCATAGCCTTCACGATGGCGGTCGCGGAAGTGACCCCCTCCCCAGCGCATGCGGGGGATGACGTCAGCAGCCGCTGACACTCCGGTGCATGTGCGGACTTCCGCCGGCCGGCGAAGTCCCTTCTGCCCCGGCTGGCATGGTGCCAAAGGCCTTTCCCGCCGGCCGGCGGGGTGCCAACCACTCTGGCGCCGGCCTAGCCCCTCAAGATTAAGGCTTGGCCCCTAAAGGTGCGGATAAATCCGCACCTTTGTGGCGGCCCGACGCCGGAGTGGTTCACGCCACTCCATCCCGCCGGGACCGCCCGCCCCGCCGGGTAGGGGAGAATCCAGCCCCTTATTTTTGACTACCATTGTTGCAGATGGGGAAGAGAGACAAAAACTGAACTATTTTATTCCTTGCCCTGTCTTTAAGCAGAGGTGTGTTAATATTTTGAAATAGGCTGCAAGGTATTTTCTTAAACCGTTAAGAAATTCTTTAGAGTTAAATTAGAAGTATAGTTTATTCACACATTCAAGCCCAGGGGACAGTTGAAATTTCAGACATATACTCACAGGTGAGAGTGACTGTCCTTGACATTAAGGCAGTATTTGACCAATTGTGCCATCAATGAACCCTAGAAGAACTGGAGTCAATGGGAATCAGGTTCGATTCATACCTGGCACGAAGGAAGATTGTTGTGGCGAGTGGAGGTTAATCATCTCAGCTCCAGGACATCATTTCAGGCGTTCCTCAGGGTAGTGTCCTCGGCCCAACCATCTTCAGCTGCTTCAACAATGACCTTCCTCCCATCATAAGGTCAGTGTTAGGGAGATTCGCTGATGACTGCAGAATGTTCAGCACCATTCATGACTCCTCAGACACCAAAGCACTCCATGTCCAAATGCAGCAGGACCAAGCTTGTCTGATAGGTGGCAAGTAACATTCGTATCACACAAGTGGCAGGCAATGGCCATCTCCAGCAAGAGCGGACTTAACCATCGCCCCTTGACATTCATTGACTAGAAACTGACTGGCCATATAAATACAATGGCTGCCAGAGCAGGTCAGAGGATAGGAATCCTGTGTCTCTTGACCAACCCCCCCACCCAACTCAGGTTCCAGCAACCAGAGGACATCCCCCCCCCCCCCCCCCCCCCCAACCCAACTCAGGTTCCAGCAACCAGAGGACATCCACGGAGATCATCACAGCATCAGGACAGCAGAGCCTGCAGGTTGCCTGCAATACCGCTGCCAATGAGGGCAGGGGCATCAAGACCCAGCACCCACAGGTGTAAGTTGAGCATAACGGGGTCTTGTCAGAGGTGACATTATTTGCATTGATTATTTTGAAATTTGTGGTCAGTTTGGCAACTTCGTATGTGCTTTGTTTGTTCATTTACAATGATATAAACATTCATTTTGCTTTAATAAAGTTGAGTTGGTTTGAGGGTTGCAGTAGGTGCAACACAGGCTTGTAACGTTATGGTGTTTTGTGGCACTGGAGTTTTGGGGGGGGTTGAATTTGCATTTAATCATTGTTTGTGAAGGAGACCATGCCATTGCTGTCTCGGATGCCGAGCTGAAGGTTTGCAAAATCAAAGCAGCCCTGATGCCCCTGCCTCCCTGCCTCCCTGATGCCTCTACCTCCTCACTTCTGCCTCCACATCTTCCCCGATACCACTGCATTTCCATGGCAGTGAGCTCTTACCGCCTGGCTGGCCTCATCCAAGTGTGATGATGTGCCTGAACGTAGCATCAGTAAAGAGTTTGATGCAACTGATTGAGACACACCACGCAGACTCCCCCCCCCCCCCCCCCCCCCCCCCCCACTGAGCCTTGGGAAGAACCAGTGGAGTGGACGTTGAGGGCCAGAGTGACCTTCAAAACCACTGGACTGTCCGCCCTCCTAGTTAGAGGGGATTTCCAGCCCAACCATCTGGCATATTGCTGTCAATATGTCCCCAGAGAAGCAAAGCCTCCTTCAGCATTGGATCCCAGACATTTGGAGATAGGTGGAACGCTACCTGTACTCTCCAGTCACTGGATAATGGCATCTTCCAGCGGACCTTTCCCTTGCCCTCCCTACTCGCCCTGCATCAACTGCAGGTGACACCATCATTGACAGCATGGCACTTCAGCACTGGCATTGTCGTCACTTGCTGTCTGATTTTAGTAAACCTTGTTTCTTGTTCTGTTCCCCAATGCCACTCCATTTCCATGGCAGTGTGCTTAAGTAATGGTTCGTAATCCAATGACAAATTCGCAACAAATATTTGCACTGCTTTCACACCTGTTGATCACTGCATCACTTCGACAGCTCTCACCTTGTCATCATCCAGGCAAAGACCTTTACCCATCAGTATAATGTGACCCAAGTACTTGACTTCAGGCATCTTCAGTTCCAATTTGTTCCTGTTCAGCTTCAGGTTGATCTGGCAAGCTCGGTCTAGTAGTTGTATTAGATTCTGACCGTGATCAACAATAGCGTCCTCTATTGTGTCTCCACATCCGTAGACAAGTAGATCATCCACTATGGCTTCCACCACAGGAAGGTCACTGACTATCTCAAGCTGTTTGCGTTAATATTCTAGAGCTGTGGAAATGCCAAACTTCACTCACGGCCATCTGTATCTCCCAAATGGTGTTCAGAATGTTGGTAGAAAGCTGCTGTTTTCACCCAGCTTCACCTGCCAGTCGCCATCCTTTGCATCTATGGTAGTAAAGTTGTGACAACATTTCTTCAATGGTTGGCATGGGCTGTGGGATGTCTTCCGTGTTTTAATTAGATCATTTGGGTTTACGTTTACTCGCAGCTTTCCAACCTGTTTCACTGCCACTGTGCTGTGATTCCAGTTTGTGGATGTTGTCATTTTATTGATGACTCCCTTCTTTTCCAACTCTTCTATCTTGTTTCTCAGGCTGGACTTGAGGGCAGCTGGAACTCCTTCTCGGCAGTTGCTGAATTGGTGTTATACTCTTATCTACTTTGAGATGATATTCACCAGATAGATAGCCCAACCCTTTAAACACATCTTTGGACTCCTCCAGGATCTGTTCAGCACTCAAATGATTTGGTTTGCTGTGACATGTTGTAAATCTCTTTTGACATGTTTATGGTTACCAGTTCAAGCTTTATACTTGCTCTGGCTTAGGTGGGTGGCTTTTGCTTACTGTCTTTGATCTGGATCTTCATTCTTCCCATTGCATTGCATTCTCAGATCAACTTGTCCTCTCTATATAAATATCATGGCATCAGATAGCCTCAACCTTACTTTTGAGAGCTTCATAATTGGCATGTTGAGCCATTTCACATGGGTTTGTGATAATGTTGAGTGGTGTGCCAGTGTCTATCTGACACTTCATGTTCACTTGATGCTCTCCTTCCACAGGCATCATTCAAACAGTCACAAACCATTTCTCACCTATAGACTTGACTGAGTCACCCTGTTGTATGGTGTACAGTGATTTGTTCAACTCTTCTTCTGGTATCTTTCCAGTGGTCAAGTTTATCGGCTTTGTTTGATGCTGTTAGGGATGTCAGGTCAGCTCTCAAGTATGGCAAAGAGACTGAACCAGGTGGCATAACTTTTTTAAGTTTTAATGCGGTACGGAATGATCGATTAATTTCAAAAGTGATAATATAAGAAATAGGACATGGTTATTTTATAAACAAACTTTATTACAACAAAAGAAAAGACAACAATATTTAAACTTTTACTTCAGCACTAACACTAACAGATTACATGCAGTTTCTTAACCTTCACATACTAGTTCCCACTAAGCAACACTTAACATGAAAATGCAACTCTTGTTCCACTTATACAGACAGGCCAAGGCAATATCTGCATTTATGAGGCAAGTTTTCTTCTGTTAGGGGAATTTGTTCAGAACCCCTTTCCAAAGCCTGCCTCAGTGGCAACTTTCATGACCTCTATGATTTCCATAGCTTTCTCTTGTAACTGTTCAAAACAGCATTTCTTCCTCTCTCGCTCTCTAAGCTCCTCCAAGCCCCTCAAACAAAAGTTCTCTCGGGTCTCCAGATTTGAACTTATTATCATTATCTTGTCTGATTGCCCACTCATGATTATACAAAACAGAGCTATGCCATTTATATGTAACAAACTTTCCATTGATGGAAAAATGTGTCATCAACTCTGTGATGGGATGATGGCTCGTCAAACAAGATTGTCCTCAATGACAATGGATCTTGAGTGGATCATCCTGGCTGAATCGAGGCATCCAGTGTATTCCCACTTACGAGGTTAAGTCTGAATGGGACAAGGTAACTCGGGCTGTGGCAATATCTCTCTGAGTATGCTGATAGCAGTCTTTTCCCTCAGTCTGTTTAATCCTTAAATTGCCTGTTACATCTTGGATCCCATTTCTGGACCCAAATTCTCCAATATCTCCCTATCATGACAATTCTTTCTCGCCAAACACTTGTGTGTGAGATGATTCTGTTTCTTGCAGTTAAAACACATGCTGAACATTCCTTATTTTCCTTTTTGTGATGTCCTCTGCAGTATTTTCACCCTGTCCTTTGTCTGCGATAATTATACACTTTCAGCCTGGTATGTCTATCAGCATATTGTTTCTCCTGGTCAGTTGTGCCATACATGTGCTCTTGCTGACATTTTACAATCTATAAACTTCTGCACAAGTCTTTCACTTTCTTGAGAGTAAATTTCTCCTCCCTCATTAGATTTGCTCTCACTGTCTGATCGCTTAGCCTTAAGACAATCCTATCTTTAATGAGATTGGGCCAGATTCTCCAATTCTGAGGCTAAGTGTGGAGGATCCATGGCATTTTACATGGGGAAAATCGGCGGTGCCCCCTCACTGATGCTGCATCCAGAGAAGGACGCGTAGCCGCGCCGCGTACAACGGCCGGTCTCCACAAAATAAATGGCCGGAGAATTTCCGGGTCCGTGGCCACACATGCGCACAGTGACGACCTGCAGCGGTCGCGCCGTACAACATGGACCCGACTCGCCAGATAATGTCCCCTGGACACCCCCCCTCGCCACCCCCCACCAGTCCCCCCTGGCCAGCAGCACGGCTCTCGCCTACCTGTGGAGGCACTGAACACAGTCCGCAGCCGCCACTCCGGGTTGCCGCATGGCTAGGCCCACACGTCATCCGCGCCGTTGTGAACTCGGATCATTGGGGGCAGAGCATCGGGCGAGGGCCTTGAGGTGATGTCCTGAGGCCGCTCCAACAGTGTATTGCGTGCGCCGCAAGGGGGCGGAGGGAGCGGAGCATGCAAAACCTGCGTAAAACAGGTGCCGCCCCCAATTCCTTCGTAAAAAGGGATTCTCCGCCCAATCGCCGATTATGAAATTGCCGTCCGAAAATTAAGAATATCGCCGATGATCTTTTAGTTGCCTGAATTGCCTGATCTGTGTCACTTCGGTTACATAATAATAATAATAATAATCGCTTATCATCACAAGTAAGCTTCAATGAAGTTACTGTGAAGGCCCCGAGTTGCCACATTCCGGCGCCTGTTCGGGGAGGCCAGTACGGGAATTGAACCCGCGCTACTGGCCTTGTTCTGCATTACAAGCCAGCTGTTTAGCCCACTGTTCTAAATCAGCCCCTACTGATCACTGGTGCTTTTTCACATCGAGCCCCAGTGTTGAATACATAGCATTTACGAATTACATTCACTTGGGGTTCAAAGCCTTCAAGGCTTTTAAAATCTATGTTTTCTGTTTTCTGATGTGATACACCATCAATAATACACGACGAGTTGATAAAGTTAACTGAGGCTTTAATACACTAAACAGCAATACACAAACTGGGGCCGGAGGCGGAGACTTGCCACTCTTATACAGAAGCCCCGAGGGGAGGAGCCACAGGCGGAGCCAACCTGGACAAGCCCAGGCATGTGTGGAACAGTACAGACCAGACAATACGGTCACATAGTTTACCACATGATGTTCTTTGGAAAGATTTAAGGTAGAATAAAACTTGCAATAGTCCCTCTCCAGCAGTATTAAAGTGTTGCTACTTGTATTGACTCCAGCTTGCTATTCGAGTCTGTTGCAACCTCATAACTTTGTCAGTGTAAGTGGGAAAACTGCCAGTTGTACTGCATATCACCTTTCATTTCAACAGGAGCAGGGAGAGGAAAATTTATTGCCTTTTTTGACACACCGAGTGTTTTATTTGTAGCCTTCGCCTTGTGTTTGTTTTTCCTCATCAGTGACTTTTCAGTATCTTTTAGCAGCTCTGGCCAATTCTATGTTCCCTTTTTCAATAGCTGTGGCTTTTGTCATGCTTTCTAAAACTCAATCACAGCTCCACTTCTGACACCACATTCCAAGTGTGGCGCTAACAATTGCACTCAAAGACGAGAGACAAGTACAATCGAGGCTTTATTGCTGTGTGATGCTATTCCTCCGGCTGCAACTGTAGACTAGGGTCTGAGTGACTCACACAAAATCTTTCGTGTCCTCCAGTGTGGGCAGGGGGACGAGGGATGGACCTGGTGGGGACGAATAGGGGGGCGCTGGGGAAAAGGAGGGTGGCGCGGGGGAAAAGGGGCATGGGCATGGGATCGGCATCTGAGGGAGCCAGGTCCCGGAGCGAGACTGTGTCCTGGCGTCCGTCGGGGAACTCCACGTAGGCATACTGAGGGTTGGCGTGGAGAAGGCGTACTTTTTCCATCAGGGGTTCCGCCTTGTGGTGCCGGACATGCCTACGGAGAAGGACTGGGCCCGGAGTCGTGAGCCATGTCGGGAGCGACACGCCGGATGTAGACATCCTAGGGAAGGCAAAAACACGTTCATGGGGTGTACTGTTAGTTGCGGTGCACAGTAGTGACCGAATGGAATGGAGCGCGTCAGGGAGGATCTGCTGCCAGCGAGCGGATGGGAGGTTCCTGGACCGTAGGGCCAGCTGGACGGCCCTCCATACCATCCCGTTCTCCCTCTCTACCTGTCCGTTTTCCCGGGGGTTATAACTGGTCATCCTGCTGGAGGCGATACCCCTGCTGAGCAGGAAATTACGCAGCTCATCACTCATGAACGAGGATCCCCTGTCACTGTGGATGTAGTCGGGGAAACCGAACAGGGCGTAAATGGAATCCAGGGCCTTGATGACGGCGTCATTCTTGATCTTGCCCTGCTGCGTGTTGTTGAATATGAAGGCTACCGACCGTTGGTCAGTGAGGAGAGTGAATCTCGGGCCGGCCAGGTAATGCCTCCAGTGCCGCACCACTTCAACGATTGCCTGGGCCTCCTTTTCAACAGAGGAATGTCGAATTTCGGAGGCGTGGAGGGTGCGTGAAAAGAATGCCACAGGTCTTACTGCCTGATTCAGCGTGACGGCAAGTGCGACATCTGAAGCATCGCCTTCTACTTGGAAAGGCAGTGTCTCGTCTACTGCGTGCATCCCGGCCTTGGCTATGTCAGATCGAATGCGGGCGAAGGCATGTTGTGCCTCGGCATAGAGGGGAAAATGTGTGGACTGGATAAGTGGGCGGGCCTTATCCGCGTATTGTGGGACCCACTGGGCGTAATAAGAAAAGAACCCCAGGCAGCGTTTGAGGGCCTTGGGGCAGTGGGGGAGTGGAAGCTCCATGAGGGGGCGCATACGGTCGGGGTCGGGCCCCAGTAGTCCGTTTTGGACTACGTAGCCGAGGATGGCTAAGCGGTCTGTGCGGAACACGCACTTCTCCTTGTTGTATGTGAGATTAAGGAGAGATGCAGTGTGGAGGAATTTAGAATGGTTGGCGTCATGGGCCTGCTGGTCATGGCCGCAGATGGTGACATTGTCGAGGTACGGGAAGGTGGCCTGCAGTCCGTACCGGTCAACCATCCTGTCCATTTCTCGTTGAAATACCGAGACTCCATTCGTGACGCCAAAGGGAACCCTAAGAAATTGGTACAGACGACCGTCTGCCTCGAAGGCAGTGTAGGGACGGTCCGATTTACGGATGGGGAGTTGGTGGCAGGTCAATAGCAGAGAAGACCCTGTACTGTGCAATCAGATTGACCATATCAGAAATGCGGGGGAGGGGGTACGCGTCGAGCTGCGTGTACCGGTTGATGGTCTGGCTGTAGTCCACGACCATCCTGTGCTTCTCCCCGGTCTTAACCACTACCACCTGGGCTCTCCAAGGGCTGTTGCTGGCCTCGATGATACCCTCCCGAAGCAGCCGCTGGACTTCGGACCTGATGAAGGCCTTGTCCTGGGTGCTGTACCGTCTGCTCCTGGTGGCGACGGGCTTGCAATCTGAGGTCAGATTGGCAAAGAATGAGGGAGGCTCGACCTTGAGGGTCGCGAGGCCGCAACAGTGAGGGGAGGTAGGGGTCTGCCGAATTTGAGGGTGAGGCTCTGGAGATTGCATTGGAAATCCAGGCCTAGTAAGAGTGACGCGCAGAGGTTGGGGAGAATGTACAGACGGAAACGGTCGAATTCCATGCCCTGTACATTAAGTTTAACCAGGCAGAAACCCTGGATCGGGACACAGTGGGACCCGGATGCGAGAGAGATCTGCCGGTTGGCGGGATGGACCGCAAGGGAATAGCGCCTTACCGTGTCCGGGTGGACGAAGATTTCGGTGCTCCCGGAGTCGATGAGGCACGAGGTCACATGGCCGTTAACCAGCACCGATGTGGAAGAGGGTGCCAGGTTGCGAGGACGCAACTGGTCGAGCGTAACGGAGGCGAGTAGCGGGCGATCGGTGGTCAAGTCAGATGAGTCCGACGAGGAGCGGTAGCGATCCATGGCCCGGGGACGACAAAATGGCGGCGTCTGGAGTACCTGTGTGGGATAAGATGGCGGCGAACAAGATGGCGGTGCCCATGGAGCGCACGTTGTGGGGTTGGGACAAAATGGCGGCACCCATGGAACGCACATGGCGGTGAGGGATGAAGATGGCGGCGCCCATGGAGCGCACGTGGCGGGGGCGACGAAAGATGGCGGCGGCCACTGATCGCAGGTGGGGTTGGGGAAGCGGACGGCAGGGCCCATTGTGCGAGCGGCTGAGGCAAGGGGAACGGGGGCGCGATAGCGGCAACCGTCCGGGACTGACACACCGCTGCAAAGTGGCCTTTCTTGCCACAAGCTTTGCAGGTCGCGGTGCGGGCCGGGCAGCGTTGCCGGGGGTGCTTCTGCTGACCGCAGAAATAACAGCGGGGACCCCCAGGGAGCGCGGTGCGGTGAGCAGCGCAGGCGTAGTGCGCGGGGGCGGCTGCTGGGGGGACGGTTGCGGAGTCCACGAGGGGTAGGACGGGTGGGCCTGGGGGGCCGTTTGACGGGTCCACGAGGGGTAGGACGGGTGGGCCGAGCGGCTAGCGGAGTAAGATTGCGCACTACGAGAGGCGGCCGTCATGGAAAGCGCCAGAGTCTTTGTGGCTGCGAGGTTGAGGGCAGCCCCTTCCAGCAGTCGTTGCTGGATGGGGTCCGATGCAATGCCTGTAACAAAGGCATCGCGCATGAGTAAGTCAGAGTGTTCTGTGGCTGTGAGGGCCCGGCAGTCGCAGTCTCGTACCAGAGGTATAAGGGCCCTCCAGAAGTCCCCAATCGACTCACCCGGCTGCTGGACGCAAGTAGAGAGTTGATGCCTCGCAAACAGGGTGTTCACCGACTGTGCATAGTTCTCCTTGAGCAGTTCCATAGCTCTGGTATAGTCAGTCGCATCTCGAATTAGCGGAAAGACACTGGAGCTAAGTCTGGAGTACAGGAGTTGCTTTTTCTGAGCCTCCGTCGGGGGAAGGTCCGCTGAAGAGATGTAGGCCTCGAAGACTGCAAGCCAGTGAACAAAGTCTTTCCTGGCGTGAGGCGACTGCGGATCCAGCTGCAGACGGTCAGGCTTGATTCTGATGTCGATGGTGAACGGAAAATCACACAGCAATAAATTGTGGCGCTAATAATTGCACTCAAAGACGAGAGACAAGTACAATCGAGGCTTTATTGCTGTGTGATGCTATTCCTCCGGCTGCAACTGTAGACTGGGGTCTGAGTGACTCACACGCATATTTATACACAAGCTCCCTGTGGGCGGAGCTAGTATGCATATCTACAGTGGTTATCACCACACCAAGTTGGAAAGCTATAGTCTTTCTCAGGTGGTGTTTTTATTGAAATTAATGTAAGATGGCTTCCCCAGTCCTATGCCTCATGATAGATGTCACATGACTACAGCAAGTCTGTTAGGACATATAATAGCGATTGCATTTCAAAACCCAAACAGTGACCGACAGTGGGGCTATATCGATTGATGATGAGAGTATCTACACATCTAACCCGCCTTCTCTCATCTCACTTCTCTCTCAATATTCTGAGAAGCTGCAAAAGGCAAAAGCTTCCACTTTGTACCTTCTCCTCTCCACTCATCATAACCCTGTCCCTTTTTCCTTTCAGAGACCCAAGAACTGGAGAAATCCCAGTCAGAGGAAGAAGAAAGTCAAGATCAGGGGACACCCTAGCCCACTCTTACACTCGCCAGAACCAGCTCTGAGACTGAACCATCTCTGAAGCAGCTCTAACATTTCACATGATAGGATGAAAAAAGGATCTGCACTTGAGACACCACACACAAATATGCCGGAGACAGAGGGAGAGAGAGAGAGATCACAATGGTACCAGCTTGCTGGAGAATGATGATGCACGGTAATTCTATGAAGCGAACCAGAAAAGGGCATTTAATAGACCAGGCTGCAGAAGAAGACAAATGAGTTTATATAACCAAATACCTGGGGCGGGATTCTCTGATCCTGAGGCTTAGATTTGACACCGTCGTAAACGCCATCGCGTTTTGCAACAGCATCAACAGGCCCCCAGGAGCAGCGGTTCTGAGCCCTACAGGAGGCCAGCATGGCACTGGAGCGACCCATGCCGCTCCAGCTGCCGATACCGGCCTCAAATGGGTGCTTTGGGTCTGCGGATGTGCGTTGCGCCTGGCGCGAATGCGGTCGTTTCCTTCACTGCGTCGGCCCCGATGCAACATGGCGTAGAGCTACAGGGGCCAGCGCAGAGCCAAAAAAGCCCCCAGCCTGAGAGGCCAGTCCCCCGATCGGTAGGCCCCGATCGCAGGCCAGGCCACAGCGGAGGCCCTCCTCGGGGTCGGACACCCCCTCTCCCCCCCTCCCCCCCCTCCCCCCCACCACCAGGCCACCACCGAAAGGATGCACGCCAAGGTCCCGCCTGGTGAGACTACACGTGGACGGCGCCAGCGGGTCTCTGTTTATACATGACACAGGAGGTTACCTACATCAGCACACCAATGCAACCCATTGTCTGGGAGCGATGTTACTGCTTGCCATGCAGTACAAAAGAACTTCTACCAATGGGCTGAGTGTTGCAGTGGAAGATCAGTTGACCATACTTGTGGTCGGAGGGGCCAGTGTTCAAAGGATATTAAATCGATTTCTCAATCTATTCTCCAACAGGTCAGTCGGATTGTTGGGGCACTACTCCAAGAGGCTGGCAATGGCACTAGAGAGTACTGCCTGCTGTCAGGCTGACAACATTGCCACTCCCACCCCTGACTTCCTGCCCGCGCCCCTGCCCGCCCAGCCCCTGTCAGCCAGCCAGCCTAGACTGCTGCCACTCAGGCTGGGGTGATGCAGTATGAAACAGGGATCTCTGGACTAGAACTGTTAGCAATGTTTTCCAAGGTCATTTACAGGCACCTCAAGTGACGGTCAGCAGCCTCCGACCAGCCATGCTGTTGCCCCTGGAAAAGTAACGCATTGGCTGCCTGAGAGGTGATAGGACAATGAAAGGCAAGCACAAAGTGAACATGCAAAGGTGATTCATTTATTTTTATATGGGTAAAGTCATTGTTGAATTTATAAAATGCCTTTCCTCGTGATTTTTATTTTTGTCTTGTTACAATGATGTTCAGTGTTTTGGTAAAATGCTTACTGGCGTGTTCTGTTTCCAGAACTAGCTGCTCACAAACAGGAGGAATAAATAGGGACAGGCTGTGGATCGTTTATGGTCAAGCAGCTCTCTGAACTTGAAGAATTTGCCAATACTCCATTTGATTGTGACTTTATAAGCAGCATTGCAAGTTTGGTGACACGGTGCAGCACAGCAGAATTCCACATTTATTGTGGCGCACTGATCTCTTAATCTTCGAGTGGAAGCTGCTCTTTGCCAAGTATCTGTATGAAGCACTTGAAAGCTTTATGATCTTAAATGTGTTGGAAATTATTACCTGAGAGTTCATTGCAATTCGTGCTGCTTGTTCTTTAGACTGTTGCTATGCTGAGCAGGCAAAAAGAAGTGCTGCCACTGACCCAGGCAGTTTAGAGCCTGTTGCATCAAGCTGCCCGCTGCACACATTAGCACAAACACTGGCACCTCATGTACTGTAATTAGTGACTTTCAGGAAGGGACCCTGGATGAAGCATCAGTTGTGTGTCTCTCAAAGCAAGTGGAGCTGACTGATTACAGAAAGGTCGGCTCATGATGTCTGCCCAAACCGTATCTTAACAACAAGGACACAGAAGAGCTAACCTCCCTGATCAAACCTCAGAGTTAATCTAGGTGCTAACAGCTATTACAATGTCCTTTGGGTGCACCATTAACAGATTTTAGTTTATTTTTTGGGGCGTAAGTCTCACTGGCTGGGTCAGCATTTATTGCTCCTCATTAGCAGGGGCAGCACGGTAGCACAAGTGGATAGCACTGTGGCTTCACAGCGCCACGTTCCCAGATTCGATTCCCCGCTGGGTCACTGCCTGTGTGGAGTCTGCACGTTCTCCCAGTGTCTGCGTGGGTTTCCTCCGGGTACTCCGGTTTCCTCCCACAGTCCGAAGATGTGCAGGTTGGGTGGATTGGCCATGTTAAATTGCCCTTAGTGTCCAAAAAGGTTCGGAGGGGTTATTGGGTTACGGGGATAGGGTGGAAGTTAGGGCTTAAGTGAGTCGGTGCAAACTCGATGGGCCGAATGGCCTTCTTCTGCACTGTATGTTCTATGTTCTATTAATTGTCCTTCAGGAGGTGGTGATGCTTCTTCCAAGTGGTGTTCAACGTGGATTCATCAGCCAAGGGGGGACAGTACATGGTAATCAGCAGGAGGTCTCCTTGTCCATGTTTGACTTGATCCGATGAGATTTCATGGTGAAGAGGTAAATAACTTATTCACACCAAAGAGTTGAGTCAAGTCAATTTATTGGCAATAGCTTTTGGGAGAAAGCCAGGCACTCAGCAGTGCTCGTGGTCACCTTCTCAATGGCTGTTAGCCTCTTTTATACATGTACACTTGGTTAGTTCCTAATTAGCTGGGGGAGGGGGGGGGGGGGGGGGGGGTTACATTCACAACCAATTAGGCCCCCCTAGCAACAATTAGCTTCCAATCACATTCCTCTGAGACCATCCATTATTTCAGGCTCGCAACTCCTTATTCACAATTACAAGGATAACAGGTTTCTCAATAGTTAACGGTCAGTTTGTCAGCTACAGAATGACTCAGCAATTAATCGGAACATTGCAGATGTATTAGTAAGTCAGTTAGAGAATGACTCGCCACCAACCGTGCTTATCAGGTCATTGCAGAATTAGATTGCCGTGGTGAGTAAGAAAGACTCGCAGTCCACACTATTGCAGGCATAAGCTAATAATTAAACATAATAAAATAAAGAGATTAAATGAATAGCCTCTAATGTAAATTTCCCTTAACAATCCCTCCTTTTGGACAAGAATTGTGTTAACAATTCCTCAGACCAACTATATTCTGGTTGCTGTCTTGTTTGCATTTCATATATAAACACATCATCATATTTGTAGGGAAATTGTGAGTGTATGTGAGAGCATAAGAGTGTGTGAATGTGAGTGTATGTCAATTTGTGTGAGTGTGTATGAAAATGTGTGTGAGAATGCGTGTGTGAGAGAGTGCGTGTAAAAGTGTGTGTGAGTGTATGTGTGTATGAGTGAGTGTAAGTGTGTGTGAGTGTGTGTGAGAGGGTTAATGTATGGGTGTGTGAGTGTGTGTGTGTGAGTGTGTGAGAGAGCATGTGTGTGAGCATGTTTGTGAGGGAGTGTGTGAGAGTGTATGTGTGTTTGTGAGTATGTGTGTGTAAGAGTGTGTGTGCGTTTGTGAGTGCATATGAGAGTGTGTGTGAGTGAGTCTGTGTGTGAGTGTGAATGTATTTGAGAGTGTGAGTGTGTGTGAGAGTGGGTGTGTATTGATTGTGCATGTATGTGTGAATGCAGGTGTACATGAGTGTGAATGTGAGAGAGATGTGTGGGTGTGTGAGCGTGTGTGTGTGAGAGAGTGTGTGAGAGCATGTGTGTGAGCGTGTTTGTGAGAGAGTGAATGTGAAAGTGTGAGTGTGTGAGAATGTGTGAGTGAGAGTGTGTGAGAGAGTGTATGTGTGATTTTGTGTGTGTTAATGAGGGTGTGAGTGTGTGAGAATGCGTGTGTGTCAGAATGTGTGTGTGTGAATGTGAGTGAGAGTGTGTGTGAGAGAGTGTGTGTGTGAGTGCGGGTGTGTGTGTGAGAATGTGTGTGTGTGTGAGAATGCATGTGTGTCAGAATGTGTGTGAGTGAGAGTGTGCGTGAGAGAGTGTATGTGAGGGTGTGTGTGTGGCAGAATGTGTGTGTGTGAGAATGTCTGTGTGTGAGCGTGTGTATATGTGCATGTTTAAAAATAAACCAACCCTTTCATTTTCACCTTGCCTCAAGTGTGTTGTGCCAGTCAGTAATAGACTGGCTAGAACATTTCCAAACGGAAAGTTAGGGAGAACTACGCCACCATTTATAAAGGGTGGAATCAGAATAAAAAATACACCTTTCTGTTTACGGGCAGGTGAGAGTGGGGAAATTGGAGCAGTTTAAATTGACCCTCTTCCTGTCTGTGACACTGGTTTCAAACAACTCATTGGAAAATCAGGGCTTAGAGAAGTGCAGGAATAGTTTATTCCAAGTCAAACACTTGTGAGTTGTGCACAGAATTACATGAAAGTCACTTGCAAAGAATTGCTTCAGTAGTTCCTTCAGCTCCACATTTACAATTCACAGGCAACAAAAGCTTTGTGAATCTAAATTAAGTTATTTTCAGTGGATGTGCAATTCCTCTCATGTAATCCCTTAAAAGTGTAATTCAGAAAATTCAATTTGATTAATGTGATGTTTAATTCACATTTCTTACAGCAGAAAAATGGTGTCTTTCTATAATTAATCGACCAACAGGGAAACTGTCTGTGACACTGGATTATGGACTATGGTCCATGATCCATTTACAGGGCTGCACAACAGCAGCAGCACATCCTTTACAATCTATGACATTTTTTGCCCTGGTAATTAGGCTATAAGTTGCTTTTGTAATCCACCTGAGGACATTTTAATTTCTCCCATTTACCTTGATGATTTTACATAGCGTATGTCCACAGAATGCATATAGCTAGTCACGAGCGTTGAGATTTGCAAAGCACACTTCCTTCATTAATTTTGACAGTATGTGGGCTTTGCTGGCTAGGCCATCATTTGTTGGCCATCCCTATTTGCTCTTGAGAAGGTGGTGGTGAGCTGCCTTCTTGAACCGCTGCAGTCCATGTAGTGCAGGTACATCCATAGTGCTGCTTGGAAGGGAGTTCCAGGATTTTGACACAGCAACAATGAAAGAATGGCGATACGTTTACAAGTTCAGGCAGCACAGTGGCACAATGGTTAGCACTGCTGCCTAATAGTGCCAGGGACCCGGGTTCAATTCCGGCCTTAGGTGCCTGTCAGTGTGGAGTGTGCACGTTCTCCCTGTGTCTGCATGGGTTTCTTCTGGGTGCTCCGGTTTCCTCCCACATTCCAAAGATCTGTATATTAGGTGGATTTCAGAGAGTCGGTTCAGACTCAATCGGCTGAATGGCCTCCTTCAGCACTGTATGAAGTCAGGATGGTGAGTGACTTGGAGGGAAAGTTCCAGGTGGTGGTGGTGTTCCGAAGTACCTGCTACCTTTGTTCTTCTAGATGGTAGTGGTCGTGGGTTTGGAAGGTGCTGCCTAAGGAGCCTTGGTGAGTGCCTGCACTGAATCTGGTAGATGGCACACATGGTTGCTATTGTGCGTCGGTGGTGGAGGGAGTGAATGTTTGTGGAAAGAGTGCCAGTCAAGCGAGCTACTTTGTCCTGGATGGTGTTGAGCTTCTTGAGTGTTGTTGGAGCTGCACTCATCCAGGCAAGTGGAGAGTATTCCATCACATTCCTGACTTGTACCTTGTAGGTGGTGGGCAGGCTTTGAGGAGTCAGGAGGTGAGTTACTTGCCACAGGATTTCTCGTGTTTGACCTGCTCTGGTAGCCACAGTATTTATATGGCTAATCCAGTTCAGTTTCTGGTCAATGGGAACACCCAGGAATTTGATTGTGGGAGATTCGGTGATAGCAATGCAATTGAATGTCAAGGGGTGATGGTTTGATTCTCTCTTATTGGAGATGGTCATTGCCTGGCACTTGTGTGGCACGAATGTTACTTGCCACTTGTCAGCTCAGGCCCTGGATATTGTCCAGATTTTGTTGCATTTACACATGGGCTGCTTTAGTGTCTGAGGAGTCATAAATGGTGCCGAACATTGTGCAATCATCAGCGAACATTGCCACATCTCATCTTATGTTGAATCAAAGGTCATTAATGAAGCAGCTGAAAATGGTTGGGCCTAGGGCACGACCCTGAGGAACTCCTGAAGTGATGTCCTGGGCCCGAGATGACTGACCTCCAACAATCACAACCATCAAACATTGTGCTCAGTGTGATGCCAACCAGTGAAGAGTTTTCCCACTGAATGTTGTCTTGATGTCCACGGCAGTCACTCTTACCTCACCTCTGGAGTTCAGCTCATTTGTCCGTGTTTGAATGGTGTGTATATGTGTGTGTGTGTGCATGTGTGTGTGTGTGTATGATGAACCACTGTAATTAGGTCAGGAGCTGAGTGAGCTGATTGGCTGGCAAGTGGACTCTGATTGATAGAGGCATTGCCATGGAAAATGCACCAGTTGATGGTGGCTGACAGTTAACTGCCAAACATTATTTGAAGTTTAAAAGCAGACAGTTTGATCTTGATTGGTCAAGGTATTGCCCTGAGGAATATGTTAGAGAGGGGCTGTCACTTGTTTTGTTTAGCTGAAAAAAAATCACAATGTGTGTACAGGTGTGTACATAGAATCCCTACAGTGCAGAAGGAGGCCACCCAGCCCATCAAGTCTGCACCGACCCCGAAAGAGCACCCCACCCATGCTACTCCGCTGCCCCATTCCCACAACCCCACCCAACCTTTTTGGACACTAATTTAGCGTGGCCAATCAACCTAACCTGCACATCTTTGGACTGTGGGAGAAAACCGGAGCACCCGGAAGAAACCCACATGTGAACTTATCCACAGTCCATCCCTTTTGTGCTAACGCCTAGGTGACAAAATTTGTAATTTTGGTAGCAATGCCTCATTTCCTTAATGTGGGTAGAATCGCGAAAGGGATTAAAATGATGTAAGTGTTTTATTTTGCTATTTGGAGAATATAATATCAATGTAGGAAGGCATGCCGACCACAATGCCATGTGGTTGATCTGAAGCAGGATGGAGTGAGCTCAGAGCGAATTGAGCAGCCAATTTTTCAGCAAGCCTATTCTTCTTCCAGCTGCGGTTCACACAACGATTGTTTCAGCTCATTTTGGAAACTTGGTTCCTAATCTCATTGTTGCCTTCACTTGGCTTGAAAGTAAAAGGTTCGGTAATATTCTCCAAGTCAGTGGAAGTTAAGAACTAGCTAAAATTACTGCAATCCTCTCATTGTTAGATCAGATAGAATATCTCAGAAAATTCTAGGTATTTTGTCTCTGGGATGATAAATGTGCTTGAACAAAGCATCAATTATTCATCGGCAATTATGTGAACACTATTTTGTTTGTACTAATGGCTTCACCTTGTACCGAAAGTGGGAATGAGAATGAAATGCTAACTGCGAACTATGGCACTGGATCAAATTCAAGTTTGAATCCAAATATTGACTGGCATTCACATTGTGTCAGTTCATTGATCTTCATCAGCTTTTCAATGGAAGTAATAATAATAATCTTTATTGTCTTAAGTAGGCTTACATTAACACTGCAATGAAGTTACTATTAAAATCCCCCAGTCGCCATATTCTGGCGCCTATTCAGATACATGGAGGGAGAATTCAGAATGTCCAAATTACCTAACAGCGCATCTTTCAGGACTTGTGGGAGGAAACTGGAGGAAACCCACGCAGACACGGGAGAACGTGCAGACCCCACACAGACAGTGAACCAAGCCGGGAATCCAACCTGGGACCCTGGAGCTGTGAAGCTACAGTGCTAACCACGGTGCTACCGTGCCACCCACACTGTGCTACCGTGCCGCCCACGGTAGAACTCACTGGGAAGAGATCCTGGCACATCATTGAGCACAGATTTGAGGTTAGCCAAGCAGTAGCATCAACTGTATCAAAGTTACGCTTTCACATTAATATTTTATTAATATTTTATAAATATGGAATTATATTTGAAAGTGATGAATTTAGAGAGCTATGGAGAGAGGGCTGGGGAATGGGATTAGCCAGGTAGCTCTTTTGGGATCCAATGTAGACACAATGACAAAATGGCCTCCTTCTGTGCCATAAAATTCTATTATATGCTTAGATATTTATATATATAGATTTTATACATAGAGGTATATACATATAGATGATATATTTTTTTAATTTTGGATTTCTATGTAAGAAAGGGTTAAAACTTTAGTTAGATTCATGTTAAACAAAGGTGCCTGCATGTATGGGGCTTCTGGCTTAATTTCAAACTGTACGTGCATTGTGATTAGAGAATTTATGGTGTGAAAGAAAAGACGGTTAAAGACAGACTAGGTTGTTGCTTAGCAACCGAGGCCACCTTTGATTAGAAAGTCCGATCAAGTTTAGTTTTAAAGTTGGATCCAGCAGCAGTTGGAGCCAGGTAGCTGAGAGGAAGTAGCACTCACGGAAACTGCTGTAAGAAAGGCAGGACAATTAATGAAAAATTGAAAGGAAAATAGCTTATTGTCACAAATAGGCTTCAAATGAAGTTTCTGTGAAAAGCCCCTAGTCGCCACATTCCGGCGCCTGTTTGGGGAGGCTGGTACGGGAATTGAACCGTGCTGCTGGCCTGCATTGGTCTGCTTTCAAAGCCAGCGATTTAGCCCTGTGCTAAACCAGCCCCTGGTTTTTCATTTTTTTCATTTCAGTTGACCTCACTTTTTGAAGAATGCTCTCGGTTCCTGGCTCGGACAGTTGACATCAGGAATAATGACATCAATGGAGAAAGGGAAAGAAAGCAAGCCCCAGAAGCTAAGGAACAGACAGTTCTAGAAACCAGGAAATTAAAGAGAAGTCCCAGGAAAGCTAAAGTCATAGGGACAAAGAAACTGGAAATTGAACACGGTACTGTTCAAAAGCAAATTACTGTGGATGCTGGAATCTGAAGCGAAAAAGAAAATGCTGGAAAATCTCAGCAGGTCTGGCAGCATCTGTAGGGAGAGAAAAGAGCTAACGTTTCAAGTCCAATGGCTCTTTTTGAAAGCTGGTACTGTTCACTGAAGGTAATGGGGCAGAGAGAGAGAGAGACTCCCAGTTACAGAGTTGAAAGATGCAAGACTAGTGAAGTTAATTAGCGAGAAGCCAGATAGTTTAAGTAATCCTAAGGTTGGTGACGTTCGTGCATCTGTGACGCAGTGGTATTCTGTTGGCATGGTTGGGTACCTGAGAGATTGTGTGGACACTTGAATGCATGTCGAGATCCAGGGCAGTGGCATACTGAAAGGTGAGTTTGAAATCCTGGAAGTGGATCCTTGGTCGAGGCACCCAAGAGAAAGCATTGTTTGGGAGAAGATTTTAAGACATGTTTCTTTCAAGAGCGAAGTCTGGGAACATTTGTGTGGAAATCAGAGTTCCAGTGAGACCAATTAGCTCACAGCATCTGGGGGGATCTGATGAGAAATCAACAGAGGTTATATTGGGCAGCTTCTGCCACTTGGTTGCAGATTGTGGTGTGCATGACAATGTTAGGCCTGTTCATTTCCATGGACTGTGTACTTAACGAGGACATTATAGCATAAGATCTATTCTGTAACTTGTGTTATCGTTAAACATCTGTGTACATTTGTGAAGAGATAGTGGGGGAAAGGAATATTGTATTATAGTCAATCTTTTCATGGTTAATAATTGTTTTATTCTGTTTTTAAAAGTTAATTGGCAATTCTGTGACTCTGTTCATTCACACCTCTAAACAAAAAATAATAATTACAGTCTTTTGAGCCATGTTTCCATTTTGGGATCTCTTTGTCTAGTTGTAACTGCAATATACGCACACAGGTGGTGACATTTATATAGAACATAGAACATAGAACACTACAGCGCAGTAAGGGCCCTTCGGCCCTCGATGTTGCGCCGACCTGTGAAACCATCTGAAGCCTATCTGACCTACACTATTCCATTTTCATCCATATGTCTATCCAGTGACCACTTAAATGCCCTTAAAGTTGGCGAGTCTACTACTGTTGCAGGCAGGGCGTTCCACACCCGTACTACTCTCTGAGTAAAGAAACTGCCTCTGACATCTGTCCTATATCTATCACCCCTCAATTTAAAGCTATGTCCCCTCGTGTTGGTCATCACCATCCGAGGAAAAAGACTCTCACTGTCCACCCTATCTAACCCTCTGACGATATATATATATATCCATGCATACACATGTGATGACTATATCCATAGATGTATATGCATAAGGTGGCAATTATAGATATATATGTGCATACAGAGATGATGACAATATACATAAACATAAACACACTCAGGTGGTAATTATATATGTATATATCTGCACACACATCCTGCCTCCCACCCACTGACAAGTAGGAGCAATCCTCCCACCCCACCACTAGAATAACAGGTCACCCCTCACAGCACACACGTAAGAAAGTAACCCAACCCGCCCCCCGCAGCTCTCCCTCAGCCCGCCCCATCAGACCCCCCTATCAGACCCCATCAGAGATCCCCATCAGACACCCCAAAGAAACTCATCCATCACATCTCCCATCGGAGACTCCCATCAGAGACCCCCAACAGAGACCCCCCCCAAACAGAGACCCCTAATCAGATACCTCCATCAGAGACACCCATCAGAGACCCCCCCCCCCCCCCCATCATATCTGAAAGCTGAAGAGCACTCCAGGCAGTAGAGTGGAAATAATTGCATTTTTAACTTGCCCTTCCCTAACACCTGCTGCCTCAGACAACATTGTTTAAAACAGCAGTTGTTACAAGTGTCAGAGGCTTCCTTGAAAGCCAAGAACATTTCATAGGACTTCAAATCCTTTGGCAGCATTTGAATGTGCATCTTACATTCAATTTCACACAGTAATACTTCAGTAATACTTTGTATTATCCAGTTTTATTACACAAGAGACAGGTGCTTGGTGGATTGTTGATCTATATTTCTCTTCACACTTGAATGCACCTCAAAGACCTAGTTTTGATGCTAACAGCAATGTTCATGAACGCCCTTACTATGATTGACAGTTCCTCACCACATCAAAAGCAGTTAAGTGATTTCACTTCCTGTTAATGAAATAGAAATGGATGAAAATCACCGATTTGCACCCTGCTGCCAGAGCAGGGCGTGCTGAAGCTGCCAGCAGGGATTGGAGCATCACAACACCCGGTGCCAAACCCGCTTTTCCTCACGACATTCCATTATCTTCCCAATCGGGAATTCCGATAATGACATTATATATATTTATACACACATAGGCGGTGATTTTATATATGCATCCCAACCAACAACCACAAGTACTTCCGTGAATTTGCCCAGGCAGCTGACTATATAAACTTTGACCTGGACCATGCCTATCAAGATGCCCGGACAGCAGGATTCTCCACATCGCAGGGATGCCCCAGGTCCAGAGGGTAATAGTGGGCACGCATGTCGCCTTGCACACACCGGGCGGTCCAGAAGTGCCCTTCATTAACAGGAAGGGGATCCCCCCACTGAACGTTCAACTTGTGTGCGGCAGCCACCTCACGATTATGCACATGTGTGCACACTTCCCCGGGAGTGTGCACACCAGCTACATCCTGGGGCACTTGGAGATCCCCGGCATCTTCGAGGGACACCCCAGGATGACCGTTTGGCTCTTGGGGGAAAAGGGGTCCCGCTGAAGACCTGGCTAATGACGCCAGTACGGAGGCCGGAGACCAATGTGGACTCCCGATGGGCACCCAGGGAGTGCCCATTGCACCCTGACAGTGCCAGGTTAGCAATTCCAGGTTGCCTGGGGAGTGCCAGGGGAGTTCCCTTCACCCGACCACCAGGGGGGCTCCAATGGTCGCTGAGGCACCGTGAGTGGCCATAACGCTTGGCTCTGCTTCTGGAGGCCAGTACTAATCGACACCCGGTTGAGACCTCACTGGTGCAGCCAGTGACTCCTGGGCACCGAGTAAATGTGGCCTCAAATAGGCCACGCAGATGTAAATGAGCCATTGCCAAATATAATTATCTGGATCATGCCCAGTGAGGGTGTAATCCAGATTGTGGCGGGTTTTGCAGCCACTCCCACAATGCCCACGGCGCAACAACATCGGCACCAGGTGCAACGGGGTGGCAAAATTGCACCCCAGAGAATTCCACAAATTCACAACCCTTTGAGTTTTAAATCTGCCACCCTTTAGCCTAAACGCATGGCCTCTCGTTCTTGAATGTCCAACAAGGACATGTCCAAACATTCGCTCTATGTGTACCCTGACAATCTCTTCCTCATCTTATATACCTCAATTAGATCTATTCTCATTCTTCTATCCTCCAGCAAGTATAGACCTAAACTGCTCAATCTCTCTTCATAAAACAAGTGAATCAATCTGGTAAATCTTCCCTGAACTGCCTCTAATGCATTTAGGTCCTTCCTCAAGTAAGGGGACTAAAACTGTGCGCAGTACTCCAGATGCAGCCTCACCATTGCCCTGTACAATTGCAACAGCGCATCCCTACTTTTATAATCTATTCCATTAACAACAAATGCAAAAATTCCATTTGCCTCCCGTATTACCTGCAAATATGTGCACAGGTGAAGATTATATGTGTGTGTTTGTGTGTGTGAATGTGTGTGCATGTGTCTACATTCACAGGCGGTGATGATATATACATCTACACACAGGTGATGACTATATATACATACACACTCATGTGGTAATTATATACACACAGGTGGTGATTATACACATACACAGGGGGTGATTATATACACACAGGTGGTGATTATATACATACACAGGGGGTGATTATATACACACAGGTGGTGATTATACACATACACAGGGGGTGATTATATACACACACGTGGTGATTATATATGCACGCATACTCACAGGTGATGATTATATGTATGTGTATACATACACAGGTGGTGATTATATACACACACAGTTGGTCATTATATATATGTATACACAGAGGTGGTGATTATATATGTGTATACACACAGGTGATGACTATATATATGTGTATACGCACACAGGTGACGATTATATACATACACAGTTGGTGATTACATACACACAGGTGGTAATTATATACACACAGGGATAATTATATATATGTGTGTGTATACACACATAGGTGGCGATTATATACACACAAAGTTGGTGGTTACATATACACACAGGTGGTGATTATATACATACACAGGTGGTGTTTATAAACATACACAGGTTATATATATATATATATATATATATATACACCGGTGGTTATATATACATACACACGTGGTGATTATATAAACATAAACACACTGGTGATGACTATGTCTGTGTATATACACACAAGTGGCGTTTATATATGCATACACACAGGTGATAATGAAAATGAAATGAAATGAAAATCGCTTATTGTCACGAGTAGGCTTCAATGAAGTTACTGTGAAAAGCCCCTAGTCGCCACATTCCGGCGCCTGTCCGGGGAGGCTGATACGGGAATCGAACCGTGCTGCTGGCCTGCTTGGTCTGCTTTGAAAAGCCAGCGATTTAGCCCAGTGAGCTAAATCAGCCCCTGTGGTGATTACATATATTATTTCCACACACAGGTGGTGATTATAGATACATAGGTGGTGTTTATATTCATACACAGATGATATATTCACAGTAACTTCATTTGAAGCCTACTTGTGACAATAAGCGATTTTCATTTTTCATATATATATACACACACAGGTGGTGATTAAAGACATACACAGGTAGTGATTATATTAACGTATACACACAGGTGATGACTATGTATATGTGTACACACACAGGTGGTAATTATATATATGCATACACACAGGTGATGACTATATATATATATATATATATATATGTATATACACACACACAGATGGTGAATATATACATATATACGCACAGCTGGTGATTATAGATGTGCATATACACACACACAGCTGTTGATTCCCGTAACAGCCTCCCTGAACAGGCGCCGGAATGTGGCGACTAGGGGCTTTTCACAGTAACTTCATTTGAAGCCTACTCATGACAATAAGCGATTTTCATTTTTCATTTTCATTTCATTTCATTAGCACCTTGCTTCACAGCACCAGGGACCCGGGTTCGATTCCTGGTTTGGGTGTCTGTCTGTGCGGAGTCTGCACAGTCTCCCTGTGTCTGCATGAGCTTCCTCCAGGCGCTCCCGTTTCCTCCCACAAGTCCCGAAAGATGTGCTTGTTAGGTGAATTTGAGATTCTGAATTCTCCCTCAGTGTACCCTAACAGGCGCCGGAGTGCGGTGACTGGGGGATTTTCACAGTAACTCCATTGCAGTGTTAATGTAAGCCTACCTATGACACTAATAACATTTATTGTTTATGCATACACACACACCTGGTGACAGAATTTTCTTTGTGTTCTCCGTATTGGTTATGAGAAGACAGAAACCGCAGGCTTGTTTAGCAAGTTTGAAGATGTCATTGTTATGAACGCAACACTTGGATAACTGCAAGAGATGGAATTTAACGAATTCTTAAAAACTGTGTTAAAGTACATGCAAATTATATGATTAAAAAAACTCTTATTTCTACCACACATAGAGAGAATGAAATCTTTCAGAGTTTCCTAATCTACTGACACACTGCAGTCTGACATGACATAAGCGCTTAATAATGTATAATTTCTCTGAGATGACAAGCCCATGATACTGAAAATGCAGGATTACTGCAGAATCAGGGTAAGACTCCATTCACTCCTATCCTTTAATCCTTTCAGCGCTTATGCTCAATAATAGGTTGATGGTGCCCCCAAGAGGTTCTAAATTATTTTGGAGCATACCCACTGAAAAGCGTAACATCCCGTCAACCTTAGGAAATCAATAAATGTGGCAAACAATTAAGCAGAAAGAAACTTTAAACCTGGCTATGAGGCAGTTTATTAGCTCAAAGAAGGCGGTAAAAGAAGGAAACAGAAGACTGCTCGTAAAAACACAGCTTTTTGAACTGAATAGACAGATATGTAACCATTTTAAGAATGTCAGAAATCTACCAATCCGGTCTATCAGTAATACACGTAAACAAAAGTTTGATTTAGACACAAGCTGAATCGTACAATAAAACAATTTACAGAGTGCATTTAGCACCATGAACCATCTCAAGGCAGTTCGTAACAATTATTATATTTTTTGACTTTACAGTACCCAATTTATTTTTTTCCAATTAAGGGGCACTTAAGCTTGGATACTCCACCTACCTTGCACAACTTCGGATTGTGGAGGTGAGACCCACACAGACATGGGGAGAATGTGCAAGCTCCACACAGACAGTGGCCCGGGGCCAGGCTCGAACCCGGATCCTCAGCGCATGAGGCAGCAGTGCTAACCACTGTGTCACCGTGTCACCCCATTCATTTTTTAAAATAAATTTAGAGTGTTCATTTGTTCCAATTAAGGGGCAATTTAGCGTGGCCAATTCACCTAGCCTGCATATCTTTGGATTGTGGGTGGTGAAACCCACGCAAACACGGGGAGAATGTGCAAACTCCACACAGACAGTGACCCAGAGCTGGGATCGAACCTGGGACCTCGGTGCCATCAGGCAGCAGGGCTAACCACTGCGCTGCCATGCTGCCCCATTCATAACAATTATAAATTGTGATTATAAAACGTTATAAATCGGCATTCTGAAACAAACACTGAGCCACATAAGGAGATATTGGGTCAGATAGATTCATATCAACATGAGTAAGGAGGAATAGGCCCTTTGACCCGTCCGTCGTTTGATAAGATCATGGCTGATCTGATTGTGGTCACAACTCTACTTTCCTCCCTACCCCTTTATATTAGACTCCCGTGTCAATCAACCAGACGACCAAAGACTTGGTGAAAGAAGTAGGTTTTTAGGAATGTCTTAAAGGAGGAACGTGAGGTGGAAATTTACGCAGAGAGGTGCAAGGAGGGAATTGCAGATCTTGAGGCCTTGCACCAATGGTGGAGCCATTAAAATTGAAGAGGCAGAAAATATCAGGATTAGAGTGGGGAAAACCATCGGAAGACTGGAGGAGCAGCAGTGAGAAGAGAAGTCACTACATGAGATACTTTGACTGAGAATAAGCATGTGATCATATGAATTAGGAGCAGATGTAGGCTACTCGGCCCCTCGAGCCTGCTCTGCTGTTCAATAAGATGATGGCTGATCTGATTTTAACTCTGACCCCAATTCTCACTTACCCGCTCCATCCCGCCCCCCCCCCCCCCTTTTACTTTTCAATCTCTTGATAGAGTTATTTGACGGAATGTGCGGAGAGAGAAAGGGATCTTTTCAGTAAACAGCCTGCTATCTGTCAGATTAATGCTGAATCTGAGAGCCTTCTGCAAAAGTTTTTTTCAGCTCATATCTTCCAGAAACTAACCTTTAACACTACCTGCTACATAGCACCTCCCATAGCTTACATCATCTTTGTTACACTGAAATCCCATGGTCTACTTACTTAAATTCAAACACAATTGACTGGATTCTCCGACTCGCGCTGCTGGAAGTAGATTTCCTCATGCAACGGAGAACCTAGCTTTGGGGAGAAAACGAAATTGGCAGCGGGCGCAGACGCATTTTCGATGCTCCAGCCCCCTACTGGTGTCAGGCCCACCAGAGACACCTGAATTAAAGAAAATCCCACAGACCCCTAATTAAAGAGACCCCCCTACTGACCCACTAACTAAAGAGATCCCTTCACAGACCCCCTTCCAGAAGAGAGATCCCTACCAGGAAGAAACGCAGAAAAGAAACCCCTCTCTAGAAGCTGGAGAGCAGCCCAGACAGAGGTAATGAAAAGGTTCACTGCTTTAACACTCACCTGGCCAATACAGCTGCTGGCTCAGGCACAGGAAGCACCTGTCAATTCCTGGAAATAGAAAATCAGTCAGCTGAGTTTAAACCCTCTTAGACCTGTGATCTGCAAGCTATTCATTCATCCATTTCTCTTTGCTATTGATTTTACTGGCCAGTAATTGACAGCTTCCACACACCTCCAGCTTTTAGCTTTGTTCCATTCATTTCCCTTCATGGTTGAATAACTTTGAAGTAGTCAGTTGTGAAACTAAGCGTAATGTTCATAAATATCAAGCTTTGATTGACAGCTCCTAGACCACTTCAGAGTTAAGTGCTGTTAGTTTCACAGTTGACCATTACTCAAATCGCGAAGGGAGATGATTGGACCGCACTTAATTTTCTCTTTCCAGGCATTGGAAAGCTCTCTAGCTTTCAGACAAGGGCCTCTCTTCTGGGGGGATTCCTGACAAAAGTCTCTCTTCTGGAGGGGTCTGTGGAGGCGTCTCTTTATTTAGCGGGTCTCTGTGGAAGGGTCTCTTTATTTTGTGGGTCTCTGTGGAGGATCTCTTTACTTAGGGTGTCTGTGGGGGCTCTCTTTATTGAGGGGGTCGCTAGTGGAGCGGCAGCTGGGCAGGAGGGTTTGGTAAGGGGGGGTGACCCAGAAATTCCCAAAACACAAACACATCAGACATGATCTTATTGAATGACAGAACAGGCTCAAGGGCCGAATGTCCTAATTCTCCTTTTTTGCATTTACATCTAAGTTTCAGGATTTTGACCCAGCGACAGTGAAGGAATTGCGATATCATTCCAAATAAGGATGATGAGTGACTTATTGTCTGTGTGGTGTGTTTATCCAATTTTTAGCCCGATATTCTTTTTCCAGTTTTGATACCTCACCAATTATACCACTCGATTTTCCCTGATCACAATCCAACAAAGCAATTTTTCCGCAAACATCATGACATGAAAATGTTGCTACATGGTATAGCCACCAAGGTTATTGTTCCACCCACCTCATCATGCATCACCCTCAAGATAAAAAAAAGAACTTAATAAACACAGAAAGCTTGACCAATCCAGAAACAATAATCACAGATTTACCCAAAGTCACTAAACACAGAATCACAGAGGACCTCCACTCCTCATTACGGATGTAAAAAGTCACGTTTTCCCATGCAGTTGGTGTGAATTGAGCAAACATCTATGACAATCCCAGAGGCCTCTTCATATCAAAAGAATTTCCCACCCTTCAGTAGCCCCAAGGCCCACGCTCCACACGTCACACCAGCTCCCAACTTCATTCCTTGCTTGCCTTTAACTTAAAATCCATTTTGATGTAGAACATCTTCTCAATCCTATTGCCCAGATGTCCGCCTCCCTTCTCGCTATCCTGTGTTCATTGGCCCATTTTCGCTGTCCCAGCACTGCTATTCTTCCAGCTCTAGATTCCTGTCCTTGCTCAGAAAAGAAATGAAGTCACGGGTTATGCAGCAAAAAGACATGTCCAAAATTTCAAAAAGCTGTACAGCTTGTTTGTGCTTGTGCACAGCACAAAGGTGAATATAATTTTGCAAATCCCAAACATTATAATGAAATAGAAAGAACCTTAACAGAGGTCATTACACACCGCAAACACTGAATATGCTCCTTTATTATGTCTTTTTAATAGAGGCATAAACCAATTTGAAATAAACAAATCAGCATCTCCATTAAAAGAGAAGATAAAGAAATTGCACATTGGACATTAAGCAGACATACACTAAGATGACCCAGATCAATTTCACTCAAATGAGTAATGACTATATTAAAGAAGAAATTCAAAATGTACATTGGTTTGGAAAGCAAATTACAAGTAACTACTGTAGTGGATGATAGTCAATTGTATTCAATACTTAGATTTAGATCTTATATTTAGTACTTATTCACTAAGCACCATGACATTTGCCCAATCATAGTTCATTATTCTTGCCAGACCATAGCTGATATAAATTAAAAAACAGTTTTTGACCATCAGTCAGAAATCTACTTCATCGAATTAAGCTTATCAAAAATACAGATATCATACTCTTGAAATGACGTTACATTTTTTATTTAATTATGGCAAACTTAAAATAAATTTAAGATAATAAATGATGTATGATAATATATTTTAAACACATTAACAGATAGAAACAGAAAGAATGCAAATTAATCCAATTTGCTCCAGACGCCTGGAGATACAAGACCAGAATTATAAAATAGCATCATATTGCTCCCAAACTGTCCTGGTTCTATAGATTTCTGAGGGCCGGTTTTCCCCAGTATGTTATCAGTCAGGTAGCCAGCTAGGAGATCATGTCCACCAGGTGGCCTATAGACCAGCAGTATTCTATTATCATCTCCAGGACTGGCCTTCATTAACATGGAGTTGGCGTGCGGAAAATGAGCATCTTACAGCAGCCCACTGGCTCGGAAAATTTCAGGTGGCTCGTCCAACCTCCTGATCCCAAGAAATGGTAGCTCCAGAGAGACAGGTTGTCTGTTCTGGGAAGTAGGAACATTGGCCCATTCCTTCTCGTCTTACTCCTCAAAAATAAAACAAGGCTTTTGTTTAGCTGAAGGATCTGGGAGAGGTAGCTGCAGAGATTGTGGACTCACTGCCTGCGATTTTCCAAAATTCCTTAGATTCTGGGATAGTACTAGCAAATAGCTTTGCAGTTTGCAAATGTATCACTGCTATTCAATAAATAAAGGATAGGGGAAACAGGGGACTGAAGGCCAGTTAGCCTGACATCAGTCATCAGGATCTTCCTTAGAATCTTTTAATAAGGAAACCCTAACAATGCACTTAGGGGATCATTATGTGATCAGAGTCAACATGGTTTAATGAAAGGGAAGTTGTCTTTGAAAATGTTATCAGATTTTTTTGAAGATGTAACTAATAGAATAGATACAGGTGAGCCAGTAGATGTAGTATACCTGGACTTCCAAAAGGCATTAAATTAGGTGCCACACAAAATGAGGGCTCCTGGACAGGGGGTGATATATTAGTAAGGATAGGGCAGACTACAGCCTTTCGGCCAATTCATTGGCCACCAGCCAATCAATCAAATCGAGTCCCACCCCACCTCTCAGGTACCGAAAAGTCTGAGTTCTCCTGTTTCAACACTAGTGTCAAATACTATGTTGCAACTCCTTGGATTCCTCATTCTCTCTGCCGCTTGACTTAAAGGCATGTGTCCATTAAGGGTCCATGGATCAAAAATGATAATGGCAAAAAATAAAGAAAGGGGAAATAAAGGAATCAATAGGAAGGATTCTGACACAAGGAACACAGAAAGTTAACATGCAGGTACTGCAAGCAATTCGGAAGGCAAACGGCATGTTGGCCTTCATTACAAGGGGATTGGAGCACAAGAATAAATACATCTTATTACAATTATACAAGGTTTTGCCGAGACTTTATCTGGAATGCAGTGTACAGTTTTGATTTCCATATTTAAGGAAGGGTATTTTTGTATTGTACTGGGATGAGAGGATTGCCCTATGATGAGAGGCTGAGTAAATGGGGCTAATGCTCTCTGGATTTTAGAAGAATGAGAGGCGATCTCATTGAAACATTGAAGATTCTGAAGCAATTTGACAGAGTGGACATTGAGAGGCTGTTTCCCCTGGACTGGGCAACCTAGAACCTGAGGGCACAGTTTCTGGGGAAGGGACTGATTATTTAGAACTGAGATGAGGAGAAATATCGTCACACAAATGGTTGTAAATCTTTGGAATTCTCCACCTCAGAGGGTTATAATGCTCCATCACCTCTGAGGAAGGGTTTTGATCCCTTGGGGAATCAAGAGATGTGGGGAGTGAGTGATAAAGTGGAGTGAAGGCCAATGATGGTGGATGATCATATTGAATAGCGGAAGAGGCTCAAGGGGCCGAATGTTCTATTTCTGCTCCTGTGTCTTATGTTTATGTTGGCTCAAATAGCAGCTAGATAAAGCAGAGGACCACAATTTGCAGAACAAAAATGCCTACTGAAAATGAAATGAAATGAAAATGGCTTATTGTCACGAGTAGGCTTCAATGAAGTTACTGTGAAAAGCCCCTAGTCGCCACATTCCTGCACCTGTCCGGGGAGGCTGGTACAGGAATCGAACCGTGCTGCGGGTCTGCTTGAAAAGCCAGTGATTTAGCCCAGTGAGCTAAACCAGCCCCAAAACCAGCATGATTCCCAAGGACATTCTGCCTGCCCAGCAGCTGGTCTATTTTTGAGGCAATATTGTCCTATTTCACCTGGGAAGGAGGCCTCAAACCTCCCATCAATGTATTCAATCTAATCCCATTCAAAGCCAATATTTCATTCTGAAACTACAATCTGAGGTTGACTAACTTATTGCTGTGGTCAAGTCAAATCTGTGTTTGGATCCCTCATTACATGTACAGCTGTTTTGGTGCTTATCACATTTACCAGTTGGCTCAGTGATATCTGTGTGCGACTGGTACATCTTTGTAACAGAGTAACTGAGCGTCGCAGTCTGATTATGTTCTCAACAGGATTTCTCTCTGGATGTTCAGTTTATAAACCAAATATTTTCATTGACTGTTTATTCAGCTGGCAAGGGGAGTGGTTGCTTAATGATTATTTCATGCCAGAGTAGCTTCAGCCCAAGACTGAAGGGACATTTTTGTTAGAGATTATAGTTTGTTGCACAGCTGATTCAGTCATCCTCTGTTGGATGTCTGATAATCTTGAGACAGGAAACGTGCGAATTCCATAACTCCTGCATGTCTGTATCAGTGGCATATGTAATTAAAACTCTTATTGAAGCCTTGGTTACACTGGAAAAATATACCTGTTGCATTAACTTCATATGATTTCTAATAATGCCAATGTGTTTTAATGTCATAGAATCCCTACAGTGCATAAGGAGGCCATTTGGACCATCAAGTCTGCACTGACCCTCCGAAACAGCAACTACCTGGTCCCTCTCCATCCCCATAACCTGCATATCCTTGGACACTAAGGGGCAATTTAGCATGGCCAATCAACCAAACGTGCACACCTTTAGACTGTGTGAGGAAACCGGAACACCCGGAGGAAACCCACACAGACACGAGGAGTACGTGCAAACTCCACACAGAGTAGGTATGTGGGTAGGATGACAGGTGCGTAAGGCGGTATGTATGTCAGTAGATAAGTAGATATACATTCGGGAAGACATTTTGGAAGGCTACCCTAATCTCCCCCCCCCCCCAATCTGGACCCAACCCCCCCCCCCCTGTTTTTGACACCCCCACGCACCTCTCACCTCCCGAACATTGGGAAGACCCCAGGTACTTCTCCCCATTATCCTCTATCTTGTGGCCCGGCAGTGCCAACCTGGCACCCTGGCCCTGCAGCATGACACCCTGACAGCCTGGAATGTGTTCTGGGCACCCTGGCCGTACCAGTGTGACACTGCTAGGGTGACAGGCTGGCAGTGCCAGGGTTATTGGGTGCCAGGGGAGTGCGGCTCATTTAAATATACTTACCTGGATCTCGCCCAGTGAGGGCAAGATCCAGATCGGGAGATTCCGTTGAATCTCGCGAGACGTTTCGAGCATTGCAAATCTCCCGAGAGGCCTCTCGTGAGATTCAAGGGCTCGTCCTGACACCAAGTTTGGCGCAACGAGGCCGTTGAATCCTGCCCATGATTTCCCTTTCACAAAACACCATGTTGACTCTGCCTGATTATATTATGAATTTCTTTTTTTCAAATATTTTAATTCAAATTTTCAGTTTACAAACATATAATATATTCAACCATATTCATACAGCATATAAAAAATAGCCACCTCCACCCTTGCCTAACTTGACCAGGGCTCCTCGGATCGAGGAAATCGCCACCTCGATCGCCTTCTCGTGATCCTCTGATACTTCTCAGTGCAGCATCTGTAACAAGGCTGCCAAATTTCCATGGTTAGTGGGTGGCCCCTGGACTATGGTCGCCTCAGTCGCCATTCTGTTTTTCCTCCGTGCACTAAAGGTCTCCGATTTTAAATTTGTTTGTTTCTTTTCTTGGCATCTGGTTTGGCACCTATTCCACAGCCCCTTGCCGTGGGGGACTTAAAAAAACAGGTCATTTTTTTGGGGCGCAATTTCCCGACAAATGCAGAAGAAAAGCCGATATCTCTGGAAAGAGCTCCTCCATATGCGGCCGCTCCGCTACATACTGCACCGGAAGTCCCATATATGCTTTTCTAAGTGCCCTGCCATAACTTCCATAATAATAGATTCCGGCAATTTCCTGATGATAGATGTCAAGCTTACTGGCCTGAAGTTTCCTTCTTTCAGTCTCCATCCTTTCTTGTGTCCCAAAAGACACGCTAGCTTGAATGAATTCAACTGAGGATGGAGCAGCACTCCGAGAGCTAGTGATTTGAAACAAACCTGTTGGACTTTAACCTTGGTGTTGTAAGACTTCTTTCGGTTTTTAGTTAGCTTACTCACGTACACTAATTTCTACTCATTTCTTTTTAACCATCCATTGTTAATTTTTAAATTCTGTCCAATCTTCTGACTTAACACTAATCTTCTCCAATCTATACAGTGTTTTTGTCAATTTCATTCTATCCTTAACTTCTTTAGCTAGCTATGGATGGTCCGTCCATTTCCTAGAGTCATTTTTCTTATAGGAATGTATGTTTAGTTAGTGTTAGGAAATACTTATTAAATATCTGCCACTGCTTTTGTACTGTCCTACCTCTTAACCTAATGTCCCAGTTCACTTTAGCCAGATCCGTCTTCATAGCCTCGTAATTTCCTTTATTTAAGTTTAAAACACTGGAGTTAGACCCACTCTACTCTCTCTCAAATTGGATGTCAAATTCAATCATGATAAGATCACTGCTACTGAGAGGCCTCTTCACTGTGAAATTATTAATTCACCTTGCCTCATTACACACCCCCAGGTCTAGAATAGCTAGCTCTCAGGTTGGATGTGTATGTCAATGATATACCCCAGGATTTTTAATGGCCTTATCTGGGGGCTAAATTTAACTTTCAGCCATGATGAAAAAACAGTGGGAGCAGATCAAACGCCTGGTATATGCAGTCTGACCAATATGTTCTTCATCTGACAGTTCGTCTGCTACCTCTTGTTTTCCATCAGTGCCAGAATTAAAATCAGACACTGTTATATTATTTTAATATGAACCAAAAATCAATAAATTAAACAAAAAATGAGAGAGTGTGACAGTCCCTGGTCTGGCACAGTAACCAAAACAAATTGTCAAAAAGTGTAAACTTATATAACTAAATTAAATTATAATTCCTGTGGGTGATGATTCACCCCACCCACATGGTCATGGAAGATCTAGCGGACTCCGCATGGTCCCTTTCTAGAGTCACCCGGCCGTGAACATAGCTAAGGTAGAAAGGCAGGTGGGATGGGATGTCGGGTGGGATGAAAGGAGTTTTGATGATGTAAGCGATTAACCAAATTGAAAGTGCAATTAAGATGCCACTATTTCAAATAGCAGGAAAATTTGATTCAAACACTCTGGGTTTAGCAGCTGTACGGGGTTGGCCATTGACTGGTACCAGGTTGTGTATAGCGCAATGACACAATTACAAGTGCATCTTAAAAAGTCGTCAAAATAATCCCTTCGCCATCCGAATCTGCATGTTTTTGTACAAACAATGCAAAAGGTATACCCAGTGTGCCAAGATTAAATCAACCATCAGATGAATTTTAGAAACCTTAATGAACCATCACAAATAAGCAGTTAACGCTCATTTAATAATGTTGGCTGCACAATTGAGTGTACTTTTCATATCCTATTACATAGAAAAAATTTCCAAGCATATTTTAGCAATTCTACTAATTCCTCCATACTCCATGGTGTAGTTGAAACAATAATGAAAGAATTAATTATTTTTAAACAGCATTTTCACCAGTACAACGTGCAGCTAAATTCATTGTTTTAGTTCCCGTGTTTCTGCAAAATAAAAGTAAACTTTAATAATTTTCTCAGAAGTCACTTTCCTCAGTGTAAAGTTCCAGGCGAGCTGCCACATGGAAGTGATGATTGTACGAAAACTCAATATTTATTTCACCCACTATATTACAGCTCCTACTCCCTGAAGTGTCTCCCACGCCTGGCCCACACATTAGCCGAGGTATTTATGTACCATGGGGCCCTTGGCTTAATGAAATGAAAATCACTTATTGTCACGAGTAGGCTTCAAATGAAGTTACTGTGGAAAGCACCTAGTCGCCACATTCCAGCTCCTGTTCGAGAAGGCTGGTACAGGAATTGAACCCACGCTGCTGGCCTTGTTCGGCTTTACAAGCCAGTTGTTTAGCATGTGCTAAACCTTCCCCTAGGGTGTAACTCCGCCCCCTCATCTGGGGACATCCTATTCAGATAAGACCGCAGGGACTCTGATGTTGCAGAGCTGGAAGTACGAAACTGGGAATGCAGGAAGAATGTTCCCGATGTTGGGGACGTCCAGAACTAGGGGTCACAGCCTAAGAATAAGGGGTAAGCCATTCAGGTCTGAGATGAGCAAGAACCTTTTCTCTCAGAGAGTTATGAACTTGTGGAATTCTCTACGCACAGTGATGGCCCTCCATACCGTCCCGTTCTCCCTCTCTAACTATCCGTTTCCCCGGGGGTTGTAGCTGGTCGTCCTGCTGGAGGCGATACCCCTGCTGATCAGGAACTGACGCAGTTCATCGCTCATGAATGAGGATCCCCTGTTACTGTGGATATAGTCGGGGAAACCGAACAGAGCGAATATAGAATCGAGGGCCTTGATGACGGTGGCAGACATCATATCCGGGCATGGGATGGCGAAGAGGAACCTAGAGAATTCATCGACCACACTAAGGATGTAGGTGATGCGGTCGGTGGAGGGGAGGGGCCCTTTGAAATCCACGCTGAGGCGTTCAAAGGGGCAGGACGCTTTCACCAGGCGCGCGCGGTCTGGCCAGTAGAAGTGCGGCTTGCACTCTGCACAGACCTGGCAGTCTCTGGTGACTGTCCATACTTCCTCGACGGAGTAGGGCAGATTGCGGGCTTTGATTAGGTGGTACAACCGAGTGACCCCCGGATGGCAAAGGCTATCGTGCAGGGCACGGAGCTGGTTCACTTGTGCGCTAGCACATGTACCTCGGGAGAGGGCGTCTGGGGGCTCGTTGAGCTTGCCGGGGTGATACAAGATCTCGTAATTATAGGTGGAGAGCTCGATTCACCACCACAAGATTTTGTCGTTTTTGATCTTGCCCCGCTGTGCGTTGCTAAACATGAAGGCTACCGACTGTTGGTCAGTGAGGAGAGTGAATCTCCTGCCGGCCAGGAAATGCCTCCAGTGCCGCAGCGCCTCAACGATAGCCTGGGCCTCCTTTTCAACAGACGAATGTCGAATTTCAGAGGCATGGAGGGTGCGGGAAAAGAATGCCACGGGTCTGCCTGCCTGGTTTAGAGTGGCGGCAAGGGCGACATCTGAAGCGTCACTCTCTACTTGGAAGGGCAGTGTCTCGTCTACTGCATGCATCCCGGCCTTGGCTATGTCTGAGCGAATACGGGCGAAGGCCTGTTGTGCCTCGGCCGTGAGGGGAAATTGCGTGGACTGGATCAGTGGGCGTGCCTTGTCCGCATATTGTGGGACCCACTGGGCATAGTAAGAAAAGAACCCCAGGCATCGTTTGAGAGCCTTGGGGCAGTGGGGAAGGGGAAGCTCCATGAGGGGGCGCATGCGGTTGGGATTGGGACCCAGTAGTCCACTTTGGACTACGTAGCCGAGGATGGCTAAGCGGTCTGTGCTGAATACGCACTTCTCCTTGTTAGACGTGAGGTTGACGAGATTTGCGGTGTGGAGAAATTTGGCAAGGTTGGCATCATGGTCCTGCTGGTCGTGGCCGCAGATGGTGACATTATCTAAGTACGGAAACGTGGCCCGCAGTCTGTACCAGTCAACCATTCGGTCCATCTCTCTTTGAAATACCGAGACCCCGTTAGTGACGCCGAAGGGAACCCTAAGAAATTGATAGAGGCGACCGTCCGCCTCGAAGGCAGTGTAGGAACGGTCCGATTTACGGATGGGGAGCTGGTGGTAGGCGGATTTTAGGTCAATTGTTGAGAAGACCCGGTACTGTGCAATCTGATTGACCATATCAGATATGCGAGGGAGGGGGTACGCGTCGAGCTGCGTGTACCGATTGATGGTCTGGCTGTAGTCCACGACCATCCTGTGTTTCTCCCCAGTTTTAACCACCACCACTTGGGCTCTCCAGGGACTATTGCTGGCCTCGATAATACCCTCCCGAAGCAGCCGCTGGACTTCGGACCTGATGTAGGTCTTGTCCTGGGTGCTGTACCGTCTGCTCCTGGTGGCGCCAGGCTTGCAATCCACAGTCAGATTGGCAAAGAGGGAGGGAGGGTCAACCTTCAGGGTTGTGAGGCTGCAAACGGTGAGTGGGGGTAGGGGTCTGCTGAATTTGAGGGTGAGGCTCTGGAGGTTACATTGGAAATCCAGGCCCAGTAAAAGTGTCGCAAAGAGGTTGGGGAGAATGTACAGGTGGAAACCGTTGAATTCAACGCCTTGTACGGTGAGTTTGACCAGACAGAAGCCCCGGATCGGTACAGAGTGGGATCCGGAGGCCAGGGAGATCCGCTGGTTGGCGGGATGGACGGGAGCAGTGCCTTACCGTATCTGGATGGATGAAACTATCGGTGCTCCCAGCGTCAAGTAGGCAGTAGGTCGCGTGGCCGTTGATGAGCACCGTCGTTGAAGCGGTAGCCAGGTTGCGAGGACGGGATTGGTCGAGCGTCATGGAGGCGAGTAGCGGGCGATCGTCCGAATAGTCCGAAGAGTCCGACGGGTAGCGGCAGCAACCCGGGTCCCGTGGTCCAGTCCCTGGGGAGGACAAAATGGCGGCATCCGAAGTACCTGTGGGGGAGAAGATGGCGGCGCCCATGCAGCGCACGTTGTGGGGGCGGGGCAAGATGGTGGCGACCATGGAGCGCACGTTGCGGGGGCAGGGCTAGATGGCGGCGCCCAATGGCCGCATGTGGACCCGGGGGAAGAAGATGGCGGCGTCCATGGTGCGCACATTGCGGGGGCGGCAAAAGATGGCGGCGCCCGCTGACCGCACGTGAACCTGGGGGGAGAAGATGGCGGCACCCACTGGTCGCACGTAGCCCCGGGAGCAGTGGACGTCAGAGCCCATTGCGCGATCGGCTGAGAAAGGGGAGAGGTCGGGCGCGATAGCGGCAACTGCGCGGGCCTGACACTCCGCTGCAAAGTGGCCTTTCATGCCACATGATTTACAGGTCGCAGTGCGGGCCAGGCAGCGCTGGCGGGGGTGCTTCTGCTGGCCGCAGAAGTAGCAGCGGGGACTTCCAGGGCACGCGGTGTGGCGAGCAGCGCAGGCATACTGTGTCGGAGCAGCCCCAGTCGGGGGGGTCGGTTGCGGGGTCCACGAGGGGTAGGATGGGTGGGCCGCGCGGCGGGCGGGGTAGGATTGTACGTTACGGGAAGCGACCGTCATAGAGAGCGCTAAAGTCTTTGTTGCCGCTAGATCGAGCACGGCCCCTTCCAGCAGTCGTTGCCAGATGGGGTCCGGTGCAATACCCGTCACAAAAGCATCTCGCATGAGAAGATTGGAACGTTCCATGGCCGTGACGGCCTGGCACTCGCAGTCCCGTACTAGAGGGATAAGGGCCCGCCAGAAGTCCTCAATCGACTCACCCGGTTGCTGGACGCGTTTGGCGAGTACATGCCCCGCAAACAGTGTTCGTCGACTGGACGTAATTTTCTTTGAGAAGTTCCATGGCGCGTGCGTAGTTCAGCGCGTCCTGTATCAGCGGGAACATGCTGGAGCTCAACCTTGAGTAGAGGAGTTGAATTTTCTGAGCTTCCGTCGGTGCGGGATCCGCTGAGGTGATGTAGGCCTCGAAGCAAGCCAGCCAGTGGTTAAAGTCTTTTCTGGCGTTCGGCGATTGCGGATCCAGCTGCAAGCGGTCGGGTTTAATTCTGATGTCCATGATACGGAAAATCTCACGGTAATAAATTGATGCACTAACAATTGCACACAAAGACTCGAATCGGTACAAGAGAGGCTTTATTACCGTGAGATGTTATCCTTCTACTACAGCTGGTAGAATGGCAGCTCAGGAGAACTCATGAATATTTATACTGCTCCCTGTGGGCGGAGCTAGCCGGCAGGGGCTACCGACAAACCTGTAATACAGATACTGCTGTACATCCCCTAATACAGGCACACACATATATATACAGTGGTGGATCACCACACACAGAAAGCTGTTGGGGCCAGTTCATTGGATATATTCAAAAGGGAGCTGGACGTAGCCCTTGCGGCTAAAGGGATCAAGGGGTAAGGAGAGAAAGCGGGAGTGGGATATTAAATTTGCATGATCAGCCATGATCATATTGAATGGTGGTACAGGCTCGAAGGGCCAAATGGCCGAATCCTGCACCTATTTTCTATGTTCCTACAACCAGCAAGCAGTCCATGAAGTGCAAAGCTGAAATCACCTTGTCTGAGGTGGCAGGCGGCGGCATACTGATGGGCAACTGGAGTCGGCTGAGGGAACCCGCGTGCAGGATCTGCGTTCCTGGATGATGTTCCAACGCATATTCGTACGCCCCCAGGTGCAAGGCCCAGCACTGAATGCGGGCAGACGCCATGAGAGGGGATTGCCTTATCCTATTTAAATAAACCCAAAAGAGGTTGTGGGCCATATAGGCTGTAAATGTATGTCCATACATGTACTGGTGGAATCACTTCACCCCGAAAACCAAACCTTCCTTTTCGATTTGTGCACAGTTCTGTTCTGCTGCTGCTGGGGTGGATAAAGCAAATGCAATGGACTATTCCATTCAGTCATCCATTTGGTGTGCCAGAACAGCCCTGATGCCTAAAGGTGAAGCATCGCATATTAACACAAGGGCTTGGGTGGGTTAAAATGAGCCACTGCTTCATCACGTTGAACACCATCTGTTGTCACAGGTCCCAAAACCATCACTGGCCTTCTTTAGCAACAGATGTATTGGGGCCAAAACGGTTGTCAAATTGGGAATGATCTTGCCATAATAGTTGATCAGGCCCAGGAAAGAACGGAGCTCCAAAGGATCCTTTGGCACAGGGACCTGCCGGATTGCTCGGCCATTCTGGTCCACCCAGTAACCCAAGTAGACTATCTCTTTTGCGTAAAATACACACTTTTCCCGCCATACCGGACCCCAACTGCCTCAAACACAGTTGCGGACTGGCCAGGGTGTCAGCTTGCCCAATGGCAAGTGGGCCCCTGATGAAGTGGACCCCCTATACCAAATAAAAATGCAATAAATAAACAAACACGGACAACTGTTTTAGGAATAAAAAGGAATAAGAAAAAAAAGAGAACAGGACACAAATAAGCAGTGCATGAAAAGGAACGAAGCAGGGGAGGTAGTGGAAGGATGTGGAATAGGGGGGCCCGGGTCGGGCATAATTAAGGAAATTCCATGTTTTCAGCAAGAGTGTGTGAATTTAAAGATAAAGTTACAATTCGTGATTTGAGATGGTCGGCAACTTCAAAGGATATCAAGCAGTAGTCTTGGTTCAGCCGGTACATCGGTCCGGGGCTCGGAGAGCCAAGAAGGGGCCCGTGAATCTCTGAAGGGCCCTTAAAAATTATAATTAATTAGATAAATAAATCTCCAACTTCTTTCCCGAGATTTGTATTCTAACTTAATAAAATATAATTGTTTTTAAAAAGAGCAATGCCACACTCTGTTAAATGCTGCCTTGATATCAAAGGCAGTGACTCCCATCTCTTGCTCCATCAGTCCTATTGGCAGAATATTGGCAGGACCCACACCTTTTGTCACAGCCTTTGCAGCATCCAGTGCCTTCAGCCATTTCTTGATATCACGGGTGGAGTGAATTGAATTGGCTGAAGACGGGGAACTTCTGGGTGGAGGCAGAGATAGATCATCCACTCGGCACTTCGGGCTGAAGATAATAACAAACTCTTCAGCCTTACCTTTTGCACCGATATGCTGGACTCCCCCATCATTGAGGATAAGGATACTTGTGGAACATCCTACCCCTGTTAGTTGCTTAATTCACCACCATTCACAACTGGATGAGGCAGGACTGTAGAGCTTAGATCTAATCTGTTGGCTTTGGGATGGCTTAGCTCTGACTCTGCATGAACATCGGACTTTGACGCATAACAAAGTATGTAAAGGCTTCAATTGTGTTGCTAAATTACCGTAATAATTGATCAATCCTAAAAATGACCTAGATTGTGTCATCATTTGAGGATGTGGTGCTTCTCAGATTGCTGGCATTCTCTTTGGTGCTTTGAGTGAACCATCTTTCCCGATGGTATGACCAAGGTAATTTATGGATGATTTGAAAATTCTTTTGAGGCTGGGTTTGGCGAGCACTCTGCACACCCGATTCGAGGAAGGGAATCAGGGCTTATGGGTTATCTATTGAGTCTATTAAATGGAATAAAAGCAATGATGATTGATTTTTCTATCACAAAGCAATCATTCTTAAATCTACATTGCTTTCAGAATCCAAGTCATTTCATGCGAGCCTTGAGCTGGCGAAGTTGAAACCTCCCAGGTCCCAATTCCAGAAGGCCAGAGTTAGCTGTCGGCCTCCTCTTCATTCACCTTGTATGATGCCAATGAGAGTTACAATCGGGCCTTCAGATTAGTTTCACACAGATTCAGGCACACAAGCTAATTCAATCTAAATTTTAACGCCATACATTCTTATGTATTTTGAGTTTATATTACTGCTTCAAATGAAACGGCAAAGGCTGTGGTACCTTGGGAGGCAGAAAAAGGCATTGCTTGGAACATGGGAAATGCTCTTCAGCACAGACTGAGAAGACAGCAAGTGCAACATTGAGGCATTTCAGCTCCATATATTGACAACTCTATATAAGCATTTCACATCATGGGAGTTTTATTAGGATAACAAATTGACAAAAATGTGGAGAATATGATCATGGGAAGTAAGGATTGTTCAGTCAGCAATTGTATGAGGAGATCTTTAATATCTTCTCAATAGTATTCTTTCACACCAATCCTTATTTATTTTCCTTTTATCAGTCTGTACATTGTAACAAAATATCTGAGCGATTGAAATAGAAAACAATAAAAAAAAAGTGAGACAGAGCCACAAATCCTCTTCCTCAACATAACAGCAAATAGCAGAGAGCAAAAATATTGTGGGAACAGACAGTCTGGTAAACTAAAGTTCGAAAACCCGCAAGGCGCATATAAAAGACATACAACAGGGATAAAGACACAATTTCAGAGGATTATAAGGCAGAATGAATCAAAACCAGTCCTTCCTCATCTAGAATGCATGTCTGATTATAACTTAAATGGAAGAGGTTCCACTCCTTAACTGGTTAATTCTTAATGGATAGAGAGAAGATATAGGCTGTCGGTACTTAAAGTTTATAAGTAACCAGGACTGGATAAGATGCACCCAAGTTTATTAAGGGAGGTAAGGGTGGAAATTAGGGTACTGCCCATAAACCTCGTTCAATACAGAAGTGGTTCTAGAAGACTTGTTGTAAAAGGGTGCAAGGATAAGCACAGCAACTCTAGGCCGGTCTGCTTAACCTTAGCGTTGAGAAAGCTTTTGAAAATAATAATTCGAGATCAATGTGGATTAATTAAAGAAAGCCAGCACAGAATCGAGAAGGCAAAAAAATCATGTTTAACGAACCTGCTTGAGGTTTTTGATGTGGTAACAGAGAGGGTAATGCGGTTGATGTGGTGCACATGGACTTCCAAAAAACGTTTGATGAAGTGGCTCATAATAGGCATGTGAGCAAAGTTAAAGCTGATGGGATAAAAGGGGTGGTTGCAAAATTGGCAGAGCGATGGGAAACGGAACGTATTGGTGAATGACTGCTTTGTAATTACTGGAGGAAGTTTCTTATTGGGATTCCCCAGGAGTCAGTTTTGGGACTCCTGCCTTTTTCGATCTATATTAATGGGGCAGCTCAGTGGCACTGTGGTTAGCACTGCTGCCTCACAGCGCCAGAGACCCAGGTTCAATTCCGGCCTTGGGTAACTGTCTATTTGGAGTCTACACTTTCTCCCTGTGTCTGCGTGGGTTTCTTCTGGGTGCTCCAGTTTCTACTGGTCAGGTGGATTGGCCATGCTAAATTGCCCCTTAGTGTCCAAAGATGTGTAGGTTAGGTGGGGTTACAGGGATAGGATAGGGTGTGCGCCTAGGTATGGTGCTCTTTGAGAGGGTCAGTGCAGACTGAATGGGCTGAATGACATCCTTCGGCAGTGTGGGAATTCTATGGTTCTGTGGACTGAGACCTGCGTGTACAGGACACAACTTCAAAATTTTCAGATGATTCAAAACAGGGAAGTATGGTGAACTATGAGTAGGTTACTGATGAAGTTCAAGAGGATATTGGCAGGTTGGTGGAATGGATGGAAAAGAGGAAGGTGAAATGCTGAGAAGTGTGAGGTGATTGATGTTGCGAGAAAGAACATGGAGAGACAGTATAAAATAAAGGGTCCAGCGCAGGAGCAGAGGGACCTGGGTGTTATTGTGCATAACTCATTGAACGTGGCAGCACAGATTGAGACTATCATAGAAAGCATTCTTTCTGGTTGTATCACAGCTTGGTATGGAGCCTGCTCTGCCCAAGACCGCAGGAAACTACAAAAGGTCGTGAATGTAGCCCAGTCCATCACGCAAACCTGCCTCCCATCCATCGACACTATCTATAATTCCCGCTGTCTCAGAAAGGCAGCCAGCATAATTAAGGACCCCACGCACCCCGGACATACTCTCTTCCACCTTCTTCCGTCAGTAAAAAGATACCAAAGTTTTAGATCACATACCAACCGACTCAAGAACAGCTTCTTCCCTACTGCCATGAGACTTTTGAATGGACCTACCTCGTATTAAGTTGATCTTTTCTCTGCCCTTGCTATAACTGTAACATTATATTCTGCAGTCTCTCCTTCCTTCCCATTGTTTGTACAGCATGCAAGAAACAATACTTTTCACTGTATACTAATACATGTGACACTAATAAATCAAATCGAATCAAATCAAATCAACGAAAGTGAGAAATAAACCACACAGTATCATGAGGAAAATCTTTCTTATGCAGCGAATCTCACAGGGGAACGATTTTTCAAAAAGACAACCTTGCAATTCTCTGTTGTACTGTCCACAGTTACATCCTAGGTAACAACATTATATTTTCATTGCGTTAAATTTGAAAACGATTTTGCGTCGATGCACATCAGAGACTGAGGTAGCACCGTCATTTTTTGAATCTGCATTCCTTTAATTGATGGGCTTAGCAATGAGTGCTATTTCATTTAGTTTTAATGGCACTAAGTATGCCCAAAATAGATGGTATTGTCATGTGATCCCTGTCAATCCAGTGCATGTCAATACTTTCATTGGTTTCTCTTATGTGTTGTAATCGATGTCCTGCTGCATAGTGTGTCACATGATTACGTGGTGGATTATCAGGACAACCTGGGAGACTTCCCGCTTTTCCATCGTAGCCTGTGAGCAAGAAACACCTCTGCTATAAACTCTGGCCGCAATCTTACCAAAAAAAGGCAAAGTGTTAGTTCCTGCGAGAACAGGAGCGGCAGAATTTCTCAGAATTTTCAGCCACTTTGCCAAAATAAAGTGAGTGGGTATGGTTTATGCCGTCATTCTGGTGGGACGGGATCTCTTAGAACCGGGAACCAGCTCCAAGCAGATGAAATTAAAATGAAATGAAATGAAAATCGCTTATTGTCACGAGTAGGCTTCAATGAAGTTACTGTGAAAAGCCCCTAGTCGCCACATTCCGGCGCCTGTTCGGGGAGGCTGATACGGGAATTGACCCCTGCTGCTGGCCTGCCTTGGTCTGCTTTAAAAGCCAGCAATTTAGCAGTCTAATGGACCCCAGCCCACATTATGGAGGTCTCGGAGGTTCCTCGTTCCCCCCCCCCACCCCACCCCCCGACCCCCAGCTTGACATCCAATGGCAGCAAATCCCCCCTCCACCACCCAACATTTATCGCCATTATCAACCCTCACGCCCACATTCATAGCCTTCTTAGCCCTCTCCCCCAGGCCCACCACATATATATGCAACCCCCCCCCCCACGCCCCCGCCCCCCCATCCCCCCCCCCCGCCATCCTCCCCGTGGGACTCCCATGAGTGCCCTACCCTGACACTTCAACTTGGCAGCCTGGCAGTGCAGGCCTGTGCCACGAGGCAGTGCATGTCCCTATACCCACCGAGGGCTGTACTCACCTCTGCGCCCGTGGAGGGATTCCCGCAACTACCCTCACGCATGGCCAAACCCGCTGTAAATTACGCCAACGTGACATCTTGAATATTCCATGAGGGGGAAAGGTCTGGAGAGAGTGCTCCCCAATGACGTGCTAATGTATTGAAATGAGGCCCCCGGCTCCCACATCACAATTCACACCTGGAGAGGGCGGGGTGAAAATTCCGAAACACAATCATGCCGTAGAGAATCGCCTTTTCCGATTCTCCCTGTCGATTTTGAGCCAACACCAAGTTACTCACGGGCGGGGAGCGCATACTCAAAATCGCCCCCTCTGAAAACTGGTTAATTAACCTACAGTGCGGCAATCTGGTTATTCTGGTTAACTAAACTACAGTGCGGCAATCTGGTTATTCTGGTTAACTAACCTACAGTGTGGCAATCTGGTTACTCTGGTTAACTAACTTACAGTGTGGCAATCTGGTTATTCTGGTTAACTAACCGACAGTGTGGCAAACTGGTTATTCTGGTTAACTAACCGACAGTGTGGCAAACTGGCTATTCTGGTTAACTACCCTACAGTGTGGCAATCTGGTTATCCTTTGTCTCAGTAAAAGTAAACCCCCACAAACATTATTTAAAACAAAGCTGGTAGCAAGGATGTTTTCCAGTGAAATAGTCAGAAATAAAACAACTCGGACCTGGACCTCAAAGTGAAGATCGAACTTCAGGAGACCACTCCACCATGCATAAATGTGCGATAAAATTGGGCATCAGGAATGGAGGATTGGATTCTCTGTGATATCACACCGAAATTGCGAAACGCGATCGGCCGGAGAATCGGCTCCGATGCCGAAATCGGGCTTGACGCAGGTTTTGCGGGGATTTGGAATTCTCTGGACCACCCAATGCAATGAAATCATGGCGCCCGCCGCACGGCTCAGAAGTACAGTATGCATCTCATTATTTGCCCTGACGACCGATTCTCCGGGGACTCAGCGACTCTGCGCCCCGGGTGGGCCGATTTCCCAACGGCATGTTTCCACCACCTTTTAAAACTCGTGAAGCCGTCAGGCTGGTTGCGGTGGCTGCGAGGGGAGTTAGGAGGTGGCGTGGGGGGATGTGGGCTTCCATATCGGACACCGGCCGTGCTTTCTGCGGGGTGGGCCCTTCTAGGGCCGGGGGAGGGGAGGGCAAGTGGGGGAGGACAGTCCGAGCAGCCAGGGAGCCCCTGGGACGGGGATGGTGCCCATGCACCGAGCGCCATTACGATGGCCACCTTGTTGGCCACCCACCCCGGCCCCTGGGTGGACGGCAAGGAAACCGCTGTATGGGTGGGTGCCCCCCTCTCCACAGCCGGCCAACCCCCCCTTCCCCAGCCAGCCTCCCCCCCCCCCCTCCCCGGTCACCCCACACAGCCGCAGACACCCACTGGGGGACCACCCAGGGCCACACCGATGGCAGCCCCCAGTGAGATCAGTGCAATAAAGCAGCAGCCCTGACAGCAGGGACGGGTGCCAAGACCGGGGCACCGACAGGTCCGGAGTGCGGGGATAGGAGACATGCATGGTTAGGGCACGCGGTGACAACGGGGCCACCATGTAGCCCATGGTATCTGATTGTGCACTGGTGTATGCGCCACGATAACATTTTATCCTCTCACCCCCTGCAGATAATTATGTTCGGTCTTCAACCAGTGATGTTGGCAGCCGTGGCGGCAGCCGCTGCCCTGCATACAGCCCTGTGGCAGCGTGAGTGGTGGCGGCTCAGAGAGGAGGCTGCAAAGGGGCAGGTGCCAGCCGCTCAGGCTGGAGGACCGGCCGCCCAACAGGACGAGGTGGAGGAGGTGGTGGTGCCAAGGAGGCGCTGAATGAGGCTACGCGTCTACCGTGACCGCATATCCTTTGAGAAACACCTGGACTGGGCGTGCAGGAGGAGACTGTGGTAGAGTCGAGAGACAGTCAGACACATCTGAAACATGATGGCACACCTGGCGCTGCAGGGGTATGGGGGAGGACATCCGCTGCCAGTGACCTTTCAGGTGATGGTCACCCTCAACTTTTATGCGACGGGGTCGTTCCAGTCACCGAGTGGGGACCTGTCCGGACTTTCACAGGCATCGGAGCAAAGGTGCATCCGTGCCGTTACGGACGAGCTATATGCCCTTGCGGATTGGTACATACAGTACCCAGTGGACTGCACCCACCAGGCGCCACCATTGCCGGGATGCCGCAGGTCCGGGGGGTAATCGATGGGGTGCATGTCGCCCAGCAGTCACCGGTAGATAACAGGCCGCTGTTCACAAACCATAAGGTTTATCACTCCATGAACATTCAGGTGGTCTGTGACCACCAGGTGCGGGTCCTGCACATCTGCCCCCGATATGACTGATGGCTCCTTCATACTGGCACAATCTGCGATCCCTGACATGTTCGAGGGACCCCCCCCCCCGGCTGGGTAACAGGGGTTACCCGTTGCGGTCGTGGCTGATGACGCCTACACGGAGGCCAGAGACCGACTCGGAGACCCGCTACAATGATGCCCATTGTGCGACCAGAGGTTGGGTGAAGAGGTGCTTCGGGCTGCTGAAGATGTGCTTCAGGTGCCTGGACCGCTCTGGAGGGGCCCTCCAGTACGAGGCCAGGAGGGTCGGACGCATAGTTGTGGTCTGCTGCGTCCTCCTCAATATAGTCCAGCGATGTGCTGGAGGAGGATGAGATGGAAGGGTAGGTCAGACGAGGAGAATGAGGGGGAGGGGGACAGTGAGCGGGACATGGAGGCTGGCCAGGCACGGGAGGCCGCACAACTCCATCGCCAGGGCCAGCGAGTACGGGACACATTAATCGGCACACATTTCACCAACTAGGGGGGAGGGGGGTTGCTGGGCAGAGGCACGGAGACCACAATACCACACCCCCTCACCACTGAACACCCTCACCTCCCACACCACCGAACACCCTCACCACCCACCACCGACCACACTCACCCCCCATACCACCAAACCATCTGCATGCACACTCATACTTGCGGCACAACGAGCTGGGGTACTGGGTTGCCAGTAACAGCAGGGGTTTGGTCCATGGGATGGTGGATGATGACAGCCCACTCTGCGATGAGCTCCGTGTTACACATCATTAGACAATGTCTGACTCATGCCCGCAGGATGACCTTCCACCTGGGTGATCCCTGCATGCGAGCTGGCCAGTCCATCACACAGTCCTGTTGAATAGCTGGGGATGGGGTGATGGGGACAGTCGGGGGATGGGGGAGGGGGGGGGGGGGGCTGCACGGTCCACCCACTGGGCCTCACTCATCCACCACCCCTCATTCCCATCACTGACTGCCCTAACCCCACACCCATCAGACAGAGCACAGAGGCAAGTTTCAACGGTGTGAACATGTGTTTATTCTGAACAATAATATACAGTCTGTGCCCGAGCCCCTATATCTAAGCCGTGCCCTGCACCTGTGCCAACTTAACTGCTGTCTACCTTTCTGGCCTTACGGGCCCAACACTGCACCTAGGTGGTTCCTCAGATGGTACATCAGGAGTGGAGGCAGACTGTTGTGACCCCTGGCCTGCGACGAGAGTCCCCGTTGGCGCACGTTTCCTGGGGCGGCCTGGCCTGGATGGATGCGGCTGCTGTTCGGGTGTCCTGGGTGGTGTGGTGCTGCCCTGTTCTGCCCGCTGCCCACCAGATGCACAAGGGACAGGAGAGGGGGGGTTCCGAGGTGTTGTGCTGTTCCGGAACCTCCCCTGTGCGAGTCACCAGCATGGGCCCCAACACCTTCTCCTCCCTCGGGGTGCCCGATGGCCCCTGGGCTTCTCCATGAGACAGGGGTGCGAGCGGAGCCATACCCTGAGTCCCCTCGACATCTGGCGCTGCCAGTCCTGGATGCCCGCTCTGGTATCGACAAGGGTCTGAACATTAGCACAATGGAGCACAGGGTGTGAACCATCTCCCTCTGTGTCTGTGCGATGCCGGCCAGCACATGGGCAATGCCACCGATGCTCTCAGCCAATGCCTGCTGTGACTGGGCCATCACCTGCGCAATCCGCCAATGATCTCAGCCATGGCCTGCTATGACTGGGCCACGCTGAGTAGCGCCGCTGCAACCTCCAGGTGGCTGTGGCACATGGTTGCCTGTGAGTGGGCAGCCCTGTGCTGGGCATCGGCCCCCGGCTGCATAGATATTCCCAGGGCTTGCAATCGTTGACCCATGTCCGGCCCTGTCACCCCCATTGCCTCCACCAGGATGCCACCCGTGCGGTTTCGGCCTGGGTGGCACGCATGCCCGGCACCACTCCCTGCTCCTGCATGCGGATGGACTCCTCCACCTGCCCCTGTAGGTGCTGGAAGTCGGCTGTCAGCTCCTCCTCTAGTTCCAGGGTCTCTGACTGCACCTGCACTGTGGCTGGGACCGGATCTACCAGGGGCCCGGGACCGGATCTTCCAGGGGCCCGGGACCGGACCTTCCAGGGGCCCGGGACCGGATCTTCCAGGGGCCCGGGACCGGATCTTCCAGGGGCCCGGGACCGGACCTTCCAGGGGCCCGGGACCCATCGGGGCAGCAGCTGGTTGCTGGGTCCGGGCGGCCCTTCGACCGTCCGGCCCCTCGGCTGCTCCTGCCTCCGCCTGCTGTACTGGGCAGACTGTGTGGTGCGCACCAGTGAGTGTCCCAGAAGCCTTTTCATTAATTTGTCCAACCAAGGTGATAGTCTCTGAGATGGTGGAGGGTGTAGGAGACAGCTGTGACGGAACGTCACTGTTGTGTTATGCTGCTTCAGATAACACAGGCTGCTACTTGATGCAGTCTTAACTAAAGGATGCTCCAGACTCTGAAATGAGTTCAACGTGTTTATTGAACTATTAACACAGTTCTCAGATGAGTTTGACTCTCTGCTAATCTAACTGTAGTAACTCAGTCTAACTGTGCCAGCTTGCTCTAAGCCACGTGCTGGGTGTGATGCTGCTGATCAACCCTCTCTAACTCTCCAGATGTCTGTCAGTGGAAAGAGGCAGGGTGTGAGAGTCTCATCCCTTTTATAGTGTTTCCGTCATGCCCCCTTGTGGTGATGCCACCTCTGAGTGTCCTGACTGCCCATTGGTTGTGTCCTATTCTGAGTGTTCATTGGTTGCATGTTTGCATATCACGACAGTCACTGTCCTCATCCCAACCAAACTCTGGGGTCTCCTGGGTCGTGGCATCCTGGGTCATTGTGTCCTGGGTCGTGGTGTCCTGGGTCGTGATGTCCTGGGTCGCCTCGGGCAGAGGGTTGGTGATCCGGCTGCTCTGCCGTCGATGCTTGCCTATCTGAGGGGCACCAGGCCTGGCACTGGCTGAGTATGGGGGACCCCGGATGGGCCGGCCCATCCCCGGCTGGTCCTGTAAGACACAAGACAGCGTGTATGGTTAGACTGCCAGAAGGGGTGAGGCATGAGGTGGTGAGGGCTGGGGTGAGGGGGTTGGGGTGAGGGTGGTTGGGGTGTGGGGTGTGGGGGGTTCGGGTGTGGGGTGTGGGGTGTTCGGGTGTGGGGTGAGGGTGGTTGGGGTGTGGGGTGAGGGGAGTTGGGTTGTGGGGTGAGGGTGGTTGGGGTGTGGGGTGAGGGGAGTTGGGTTGTGGGGTGAGAGGGGTTGGGGTGTGGCGTGAGGGGGTTGGGGTGAGAGGGGTTAGGGTGTAGGGTGAGAGGGGTTGGGGTGTGGGGTGAGAGGGGTTGGGGTGTGGGGTGAGAGGAGTTGGGGTGTGGGGTGAGAGGGGTTGGTGTGTGGGGTAAGGGGGGTTGGTGTGTGGGGTGAGGGGTGTTGGGTGTTGGGGTGTAGGGTGAGAGGGGTTGGGGTGTGGGGTGAGAGGGGTTGGGGTGTGGCGTGAGGGGGTTGGGGTGAGAGGGGTTGGGGTGTAGGGTGAGAGGGGTTGGGGTGTGGGGTGAGAGGGGTTGGTGTGTGGGGTGAGGGGGTTGGGGTGTGGGGTATGGGGGGTTCAGATGTGGGGTGGGGGTGTTGGGTTGTGGGGTGAGGGGTGTTGGGGTGTGGGGTGAGGGGATTGGGGTGTGGGGTGAGGGGGGTTGGGGTGTGGGGTGAGGGGGTTGGGGTGTGGAGTGAAGGGGGTTGGGGTGTGGAGTGAAGAGGGTTGGGGTGTGGGGTGAGGGGGTTGGGGTGTGGGTGAGGGGTTTAGGGTGTGGGGTAAGGGGGCTGGGTTGTGTGGTGAGGGTGGTTGGGGTGTGGGGTGTGGGGGGTTTGGGTGTGGGGTGAGGGGGGTTGGGGTGTGGGTTGAGGGGAGTTGGGTTGTGGGGTGAGGGGTGTTGGGGTGTGGGGTGAGGGGATTGGGGTGTGGGCTTGGGGTGTGGGGTGAGGGGTGTTGGGGTGTGGGGTGAGAGGGGTTGGGGTGTGGGGTGAGAGGAGTTGGGGTGTGGGGTGAGAGGAGTTGGAGTGTGGGGTGAGAGGGGTTGGGGTGTGGGGTGTGAGGGGGTTGGGGTGTGGGGTATGGGGGGTTCAGATGTGGGGTGGGGGGGTTGGGTTGTGGGGTGAGGGGTGTGGGGTGAGGGGGGTTGGGGTGTGGAGTGAAGGGGGTTGGGGTGTGGGGTGAGGGTGAGGGGTGAGGGGGTTGGGGTGTGGGTGAGGGGGGTTGGGGTGTGGGGTAAGGGGGCTGGGTTGTGGGGTGATGGGGGTTGGGGTGTGGGGTGAGGGGGTTGGGGTGTGGAGTGAAGGGGGTTGTGGTGTGGGGTGAGGGTGAGGGGGTTGGGGTGTGGGGTGAGGGGATTGGGGTGTGGGGTGAGGGGGGTTGGGTTGTGGGGTGAGGGGGTTGGGGTGTGGGGTGAAGGGGGTTGGGGTGTGGGGTGAGGGTGAGGGGTGAGGGGTGAGGGGGTTGGGGCGTGGGTGAGGGGGGTTGGGGTGTGGGGTAAGGGGGCTGGGTTGTGGGGTGATGGGGGTTGGGGTGTGGAGTGAAGGGGGTTGTGGTGTGGGGTGAGGGGATTGGGGTGTGGGGTGAGGGTGAGGGGGTTGGGGTGTGGGGTGAGGGGATTGGGGTGTGGGGTGAGGGGGGTTGGGTTGTGGGGTGAGGGGGGTTGGGGTGTGGGGTGAAGGGGGTTGGGGTGTGGGGTGAGGGTGAGGGGTGAGGGGTGAGGGGGTTGGGGTGTGGGTGAGGGGGGTTGGGGTGTGGGGTAAGGGGGCTGGGTTGTGGGGTGATGGGGGTTGGGGTGTGGGGTGAGGGGGTTGGGGTGTGGAGTGAAGGGGGTTGTGGTGTGGGGTGAGGGTGAGGGGGTTGGGGTGTGGGGTGAGGGGATTGGGGTGTGGGGTGAGGGGGGTTGGGTTGTGGGGTGAGGGGGTTGGGGTGTGGAGTGAAGGGGGTTGTGGTGTGGGGTGAGGGTGAGGGGGTTGGGGTGTGGGTGAGGGGGGTTGGGGTGTGGAGTGAAGGGGGTTGGGGTGTGGGGTGAGGGTGAGGGGTGAGGGGGTTGGGGTGTGGGTGAGGGGGGTTGGGGTGTGGGGTAAGGGGGCTGGGTTGTGGGGTGATGGGGGTTGGGGTGTGGGGTGAGGGGGTTGGGGTGGGCACACATTTGTCGTGAGGACTCGCAACCAGGCAGGGGGTGGTCTCACTTCGTGGCGCGCCTCCGACCTCCGCGTCAGCGACCTCCCTCTCCTCCAGGCCACCGGCTACGTCCAGTGCCCTCTGCTCAGGCACAGTGAGAGGACGCAGGTCTGGTGATTCCCCCTCTGATCTTCTCCTGCTCCCAGCAGTTGTGCACAGCCTTGTCCTGAGGGGAAAACACAAACAGCAACGGTGTTAGACGGCCCAACTCCTGCTGGCCAGGGGTTGGGTATCTGTTGTCATTAGCGGCCAGGGCATCCGGCCATTGCAGCTGGCATGGGTACAGCCAAGTTGGTCAGGGTGGGAGTCCGACCGTTATCCTGAAAATGAAATGAAAATCGCTTATTGTCACGAGTAGGCTTCAATGAAGTTACTGTGAAAAGCCCCTAGTCGCCACATTCCGGTGCCTGTCCGGGGAGGCTGGTACGGGAATCAAACCGTGCTGCTGGCCTGCTTGGTCTGCTTTATAAGCCAGCAATTTAGACTTGTGAGCTAAACCAGCCCCCAGCCCCTGGGGGGAGGGGGTGGTGGGTCACATGTATATGGGGGGTAGGGGGGTTAGTGCCAGGGGCACAGCACTGGGTACTCAACCTGGCTGCCCTGTGGAGGTCGTGCACTTTTTTTCTGCACTTGTGTCCAGCCTGGGCCACCACCCCGACGGTGCTGACAGCGGCTCCCACTTTCATCCAGGCACGGCGAACTATGGTGCCTGTGGACCTCCGAACCAGCCTGGTGTACAGAACCAGCCTCCTCTCCTCAACGGATTCAAGGAGGGTCTCGAGTTCGGCATCCTGGAATTGCCGCGCGGCCCTCCTTGTGGCCATGTTGGCTGCGACACTTGTGTGCGGGAAAGGGAGACTGAGTTATGCGCAGCCGCGGCGGGGCGTCAATCACGGAACTGCCGAATCGGCCGCCGGTCCGTTAACAGAGTGTTCAGTTTCACGATACGCCCATGCTAGCCCCTTTGCAGTGCTTGAATAGCTTCACCTGTGGACCCGATCACACCGTCGTGAAACTCCACCGTTTTCACAACTTTCTTGAGTGTAATAGGATGGAAAATCTTCACCCGATTATAAAGTCTTGTCCAAGCTGCAAAGCTTGGTACAATAACGTACAAGGAATTAAGGAAGACCCTCTCTCGTCCAAACCATTAATCGTAGCAGAGATATTGAGACTTCATCGACACAGTCAAGGAGAGGGGGAAAATATTCCACAATTTGCAAATGTACCATGGGGACCAGCCAAGAATTGTGAGTTTGGATCGACCTTGAGGACACGCTGTGAGACAGACTTGTGTGCGGATCGGGAAATGAGACAATCCAGAGACAATTGCTGACAGAAAGCTCTCTAACACTCAAACTTGCTGTTGAAATAATAATCCTTATTGTCACAAGTAGGCTGACATTAACACTGCAATGAAGTTACTGTGAAAAGCCCTTAGTCGCCACATTCCAGCGCCTGTTCAGGTACACAGAGGGAGAATTCAGAATGTCCAATTCACCTAACAGTACGTCTTTCGGGACTTGAGGGAGGAAACCAGAGGACCCAGAGGAAACCCACGCAGACACGGGGAGAACGTGCAGTCTCCGCACAGACAGTGACCCAAGGCGAGAATTGAACCTGGGACCCTGGAGCTGTGAGAAAGCAGTGTCTATGGAATTAGCAGTTATAGGAGCTTCCCAAATTGGAACTGCCGCCAATATAAACAAGATGAATTCTGAGAAAAGATGGTCACTCAACATGCAAAGGAATGGTGATATTTAGATAGCAAATGTCATCATTGTGGCAAGAAAGGTCACATAAAAATGGGGTGCTGGGCCAGACAAAATCCTCAAACCTCAAACAACAAGAACGCACCCAAATCCACAAAAAGTGTCCACAGTTTAACCAAAGACAATGAAAATTCCCAGAAGACACGATGTCTGCGAGATCAAAGGATTACTCAGTATATTATCGATTCAAGGCAACACAGAGATTTGGGGCCTATCAAAAATTAAATGAGAAGGAAATTAAAATGGAAGTATCTCTTATCTCTAAAAAATTATGTCTATAGAGAAGTTCAAGAACGTGCCATAAAACCATATAATACAATCTAGAGAACATACAAGGAAGAGGTAGTTCCAGTGGTGGATTATATCTTGGTGTAAGTCGTAGTAAATGATCAATCTGACATATTGCCAGTACGTGTGGTAAAAGGAAATTTTCCTGCACTTATCACAAGAGCATGGTTGAACAAAATCAAACTAAATTGGTAATCGGTAAACTAATTGGCTGATGGAAACAACACATTACAGAAACTCTTAGAAAACGTACAAGGAGATATTTGAAAACACTTGATGGGAAATGACCGGAGTTGAGGCACGATTTAAGACTAAGCCTGATAGCACCCTTAATTGCTTAAAGGCAAAAACTGTGCCATAAACTGTGAAACCAAAGGTCGAAGTGCAACTTGGCAATTAAACAAAGATGGAGTGATGGAGAGTGTGATGACAAGTGATTGAGCAACCCCACTTGTTCCAGTTATCAAGCCAGGTGGCTCAGTAAGAATCTGCGGTGACTTTAAAATGAGGTTAAACCCAGTGCAGTGTGCAGACCAGTATCCATTACCATTAATAGAGGACCTATTTGCTGGATGTTGGGTGGACGAGAGTTCAGTAAGATAGATCTGTCCCAAGCAATCCTCCAAATGAAGGTAGCTGAGCCACAACCCCTTCTAACCATTGTAACACACAAAGGACTTTCAGGTACAAGCGCCTACCATTCGTAATAACGTCAGCAACGGCCCTATTCCAAACGTCCATGGATAAAATCCTTTTGGCCTCAGTGGTGTTCAGTGTTATTTGGACAACATTTTAATCACTGGTAGGTCCGAACAGGAGCACCTAAATAATTTAGAAGACGCATTGGAGTGTCTTGAAAGACACAATCATCGCATCAAGAGAAATCAATGCACATTTTTCCAGTCAATAAGCTATCTAGGCCATGTAATTGATAAGGACAGGAACAACAAGGAAACTAAAAAAGGTGACTGGCATTTTAGATGCACCTGGACCGCAGAATGAATCACAACTGAGATCTTTTTTGGGACTCATCAATCACTGTGGAAACTTTTATCCAAATCTTGCTACAACATTAAAACCACTTTATGTATTATTATGTGCAAACCAACATGGCCTTGGACAAAAGACTGAGAAGAGGTATATACTGACGTCAAAAAAGGGGTAAAGAAATCAGAATTCTTAGTTCATTTCAACCCTAAAATTACAACTTCCATGTGATGCACGGCCCTATGGGGTGGGTGGAGTTATCTCTCACATAATGCCAAATGGGGATGAAAGACCAATAGCTTTCACTTCGAGAATGTTGACAAGCGCTGAACAGAATTATACTCAATAGTAAAAGGAAGCCCTGAGTATAATATTTGGAGTCAAACAATCATCACTACTTGTATGGAAGTCATTTTACCTTGTTATGAGACCGGGGCGGAATTCTCCGCTCCCCACGCCGGGTGGGAGAATCGCGGGAGGGCCGGGTGACTCACGACACGCCCCCCTGGCGCCCCCCACGATTCCCCCACCACCTGCTCGGAAGAATCGCCGCTTGCCGTTTTTCACGGCGACCGGCGATTCTCCGGCCCGGATGGGCCGAGCGGCCTGACGTTCCTGACCAGTTCACGACGGTGGCAACCACACCTGGTCGCTGCCGTCGTGAACATGGTGCCAAATGCTGGTTTAAGTCTTGTGGGGGGCGGAGAGGGGAGTGAGCACCACGGCCATGCTGGGGAGGGGACTGGCCCGCGATCGGTGCCCACCGATTGTCGGGCCGGCGTCTCAAAGCGACGCACTCTTTCCCCTCCGCCGCCCCGCAAGATCAAGCCGCCACGTCTTGCGGGGCAGCGGAGGGGAAGATGGCAACCGCGCATGCGCGGGTTTGAGCCGTCAGCCGTCGTGACGTCAGCCGCGCATGCGCGGGTTGGAGCCGTCCAACCTGCGCATGCGCGGCTGATGTCACTTAGGCGCCGCCGTCGCGTCACTCTCGGCACGCCGCCTTGACGCAAGAATTCCACCCCACAGGCCTTTGACAACAATGTTTGGACCCTACAAAGGAATACCGGGCGGAATTCTTCGCTCCCGCGATAAATTGGGAAGGCCATCGTGAACTCGGCCGAGTTTCACGACGGCCTCGGAGGCCGCTCCTCTCACCTTATTCACCCCCACCCAGGGGGCTAGGAGCGGCGCTCCATAATTCTTGGCCGCCGGGCCTTGATGCTTGCGTCAAGGCGGCGCACCGAGAATGACGTGACGGCGGCGCCTAAGTGACGTCAGCCGCGCATGCGCAGGTTGGGTGGCTCCAACCCGCGCATGCGCGGCTGACGTCACGGGCTGACGGCTCAAACCCGCGCATGCGCGGTTGCCGTCTTCCCCTCCGCTGCCCTGCAAGACGTGACGGCTTGATGTTGCGGGGCGGTGGAGGGGAAAGAGTGCGTCGCTTTGACACGCCGGCCCGACAATCGGTGGGCACCGATCACGGGCCAGTCCCCTCCCGAGCACGGCCGTGGTGCTCACTCCCCTCTCCGCCCCCCACAAGCCTCAAACCAGCATTTGGCGCCCATGTTCACGACGGCAGCGACCAGGTGTGGTTGCCGCCGTCGTGAACCGGTCGGGAATGTCAGGCCGCTCGGCCCATCAGGGCCGGAGAATCGCCGGTCGCCGTGAAAAACGGCAAGCGGCGATTCTTCCAAGCGGGGGGTGGGAGAATCGTGGGGGGCGCCAGGGGTGCGTGTCATGAGTTGCCCGGCCCTCCCGCGATTCTCCCACCTGGAGTGGGGAGCGGAGAATTCCGCCCACCGTCTCTAGCTGTGAGTCGTTTTCAGAGATTGACCCTCATCTTATCAGAGTATAATTACGAGATTAAATACAGAAGATGTGAGCATCATATGAATGCTGATGCTCTATAAAGTTTACCAATGCAGGACAAAGCCGAATAATAGGAGAACTATGTAAACTATGTGTATTTTTCCCAGGTGGATAGTGTACCTGTTACTGTCTCTCGAATTCAAAGGCACACAAGGTCAGATCCGATGACATTCAAACCAAATTGATGGGGAAGGTCTTGGAAATGGTGTTGAAAGGTTACCACTGGATAAACAGAAGGGGAATTTTGAATTCAAACCGTGCCAAACAAGGGAACTTGAATTAACGGTGCAAAGTGAACCAGTTAAATGGGGGATCTGAGTCATCATTCCATCATTCATCCATGCTTGCAGAGTCGGACACTGGATAAACTCCAGAAAGAGCATTCAGGAGTTGCACGTATGAAAGAACTCAGAAGGAGTTATTTCTGGTGACCAGGACTAGACTCAACAGATTGAAGAAAGAGTACATCAGTCTTGTGCAAGGATACAAAATACCCCACCTCTACAACTACTTCATCCTTGGGATTGGCCAAAGCAGCCATGGAAAAGAGTTCATATTGATTTTGCGGGACTAATTGATGAGATGTATGTTTCTTGACCTAGTGGCAGCACATTCCAAATGACCTGAAATAATGATAATGAAGTCAGTGACTACTGAAAAGACAATCGAACGTCTGGACAAAGTATTTGCCCGGTTTGGCAAACTAGTTGACAACAAAAGGTCTCAGTTACGTTTAAATTTACAAAACTGGTGACTGTAATTATTGGGCAGCCAAAGACCTCAGGTATTTTCTGAGAATTAACAATTTCAACTGTGTTGTGACTTTGGGTCAAGTGGGGCTGGAATTGACCGCGCACTAGCCCAGGGTGTCGTAACAACATGCTAACCCTCACTGGATTTGGCCTGAAAACCATTACACTTACTGGAGTGTGGCTGCTGCTACTGTGCACAACCAGCTGTGTGGAACCACAGGCGAGAGAGCTGGGTGTGTGTCGAGGCCCAGGTTGCATCTGACTCAAAAGGACCATATAATCCCCACAGGGCAGACTCTCTGAAAGAGTGCCCCCGCCCCGCCCCCCCCGCCCTATCCCTGCAACCCCACCTAACCTGCACAGTTTTGAACACTAAGGGGCAATTTTAGCATGGCCAATCCACCTAATCTGCACATCTTTAGACTATGGGAGGAAACCGGAGCACCCGGAGGAAACCCACGCAGACACGGGGAGAATGTGCAAACTCCACACAGACAGTCACCCGAGGCTGGAATTGAACCCGGGTCCCTGGTGCTGCGAGGCAGCAGTGTTAACCACTGTGCCACCGTGCTGCTCCTGCAAAAGGATGTACTTCTGACACAGACCCCACACACACCCACACAGACAGGCCAATAATACTATTTTTACTGAATTTTGCAGGGCTCTGAGGAAAAGGCAGAGAAGTGGGACTAATTGATAGTTCACTGCGAGCTGATGCAGGTACAATGGACTAATGACCTTCTTCTCCACTGCATCATTCTATGGTTATAAGGCAAATCCCACGCTGATTTGATAGCTATGGGCATTTTCAGTCTGACTGATGTATGTTGTCGCAGACCCTGAATTCCACTGTCTGATTTATATCCTGTGCATTCCACTCATCAACCATTGGTCAGTCAATGGCTGTAGTAAGAATTAATAGCAAGCGGAGCTGGCAGACTGACAGATGCATTTTGTACTTATCACCTCTGTCATTTTTATTCTCTTTAATGGCATTTATATCAATGCCAAAAAAATTGTCATTTTATCAGGTAGCAAAGCACTGATAAAACTTCAAGCAATTTGAATTTTTATTTTGCATACTGCTCTTCATTTTTGATGTGCATTTATCACAAATTGGGCAAGGACCAAGAACAAAGGCTAAGCCACTTAAAAAAGGAGATGTAAAATTTTTAAACTTAATGAAACAGTAACATCTGACCATTCCTTTAAAACCAGGGCTGGATTCTCTGATTCAGAGACTAACTGGTGAAGCCAGGACTGAATCGCGAGAGATCTACGGCCCCAAAAGAGGCCCCGGTCCCGGAGTGATTCAGGACATCTAAATGGGCTAGCACCGGCGCCACGTGGAATTCGTGCAATTCCAATAAACGCTGGTGTGCGAGTCACCAGGTTGGGATTGATGTTCGAGAGCCTGACAAGCGCCAGTCATATATAAGCACCCCACTCCCCACACATCTCCCAATCCAGCCAAGAAGATGCCACCGCAAAGAGTGGCACCGAGGTTCACTGATTCTGAGCTCAAGGCACCATTCAGCAGCTGAGACGGTGAACCTGCAGGTGATTAGGGTGTCCCATACGTGGAGGCCCTGGCCCAATGTCCTGTCCATCCTGGCCCACCTCCGCATCCTCCTCGTCAGATGAGACCTGGCATTCCTTCGCCTCCTCCAGCATGCCGCCACTCTGCTGTGCACTGTTGTGCAGGACACAGCAGGTCACCAAAATGTGTGAGACCCTCCTGGGGCGGCATTGGAGGGCCCCTCCAGAGTGGTCCAGGCACCACATCTTCAGGACACCTATGCACAGCTCGATGACACTCCTTGTCGCAGTATGCTCGACTTTATAACAGTAATCGTAATGACACATTTGCATCTATTTAGCTGCCTATGCACCGGCCTCATGTGATTCCCCGGTCCCTGCGGCCACGGATCACATGGGCGCAGGTCACTTGTGGTTTTTACCAGCGTGGCCATGACATAGTGACCTCATGATGGGCCAAAGGGGCAACAGTTGCCCCCTTGGCCCACTGCAAGGTCCACCATGCCTGGGCCAACTGGTAGAGACCATCCAAGCCCATCCGAGGGCAACTCTTCCCCCAACAATGCACTGCCTGCCCACGCCTCCTCCAGCAGACCTCCCCCCCGCCTCCCCCGGGCCCCCCCCAACAGGACTCCTGTAACAGGTAGGCCCTCACACAGAGGCCCCTGTAATCGGAAGACGCTGTAAAAAAAATCACACATTTGAGTGATTGGAATGCACTTAGTGCTTGGAATGCACTTATATCTCTTTGGTGTGGTCAATTTTTTCAAACACTGGGATTTCACAACTTAGGCCACTGAAACCTGAAGGGAAACGAATCGGCCAAAGCTGCACTTGGTTTACACAAGCTATCAAACATAGCCCACTGTTCAAATGCTGTGAATGGTTTGCAGCAAATGGATCTATAGGAACCAGACACAGGCACAGCTGATCTCCTTTGAGGAATGATCACGTAGAGCTGCAAGGTAAGTATTACAGCTGTAATGCTTCCAACTGTCCCAGGCTGGGCGGCTTTCTAGCTTCCAGATACATGTCCCTTTTCTGGGGGGGGGGGGCGGAGGGGTCTGTGTGGCAGGAAGTCTGTGTGTGGGGGGGGATCTGTGAAGACGGATCCTGTAGGTAGGGGATCCTTGTGGCGGGTCCCCATATTAGAGGGGTCTCAGGGGGGTCCCCCAGTTCAGGTGTCCTGGGGCACCCCCCAATTACAAGGGTCCCTGATGGACGTTCCCCTAGTCCAAGAGTCCCGTGGGGACGGGTGCAGGTTGAGTCACCCCCATATTTGAGGGTAGGGGGTGCATCCAGTCAATCCGGGAGTGGGGAGCTGCTGTGAGGTGGGGGGGGGGCTTCGGCGCCAATTCGCGGTGCAGGGGAGGTGGGGGTGGTCGACTGCGGGACCTCGCTATCGGGCCACATGCCCAAGATATGACCCAATAGCGTAATTTTTTGTGAATCCCCCATATGCCGTGCCATCCATAAATTTGCATGGCGTGGAACTTTACAACAACAAGGGAATCGTAAAATATCGACCTTCAGCACAGGAAGTCTGTGACCTGAGCTGGAATGAACCTCGCCATATTTATTATTTGGGGATACAACTTACTTTTTTAGTCTTTTCATTTACATTAGACTATAGCCAGCCTGGGACTTGGCCATTGTAACGAAAGTTGACCTTGACCTTTCTGCAGTCGACTGGACCTGTACTGGACCTCAGAAACTGAACACAATTTTACAGTTGGATTGTCAAAGAATACAACATATCCCTCTACTTGGCCGGGAGTAGATATCTTCCTGTTCATTGATCAGCAGAATCTCAGTGGGTGAGTGGGTGTTGATATAATGTGGGTGTAGATACCGTCCTGTCTATTGACCAGCAGAATCTCAGTGAGTGTTGATATACAGTGGGTGTAGATATCGTCCTGTCTATTGACCAGCAGAATCTCAGTGGGTGAGTGGGTGTTATATACCGTGGGTGCAGATAACGTCCTATCCATTGATCAGCAGAATCACAGTGGGTGTTGCTATACCGTGGGTGTAGCTATTTTCCTGTCTATTGATCAGCAGAATCTCAGTGGGTGTTGATATACAGTGGGTGTAGATATCGTCCTGTCTATTGACTAGCAGAATCCCAGTGGGTGTTGATATACAGTGGGTGTAGATATCGTCCTGTCTATTGACCAGCAGAATCCCAGTGGGTGTTGATATACAGTGGGTGTAGATACCGTCCTGTCTATTGACCAGCAGAATCTCAGTGGGTGTTGATATACCGTGGGTGTAGATATCGTCCTGTCTATTGACCAGCAGAATCTCAGTGGGTGAGTGGGTGTTATATACCGTGGGTGCAGATAACGTCCTATCCATTGATCAGCAGAATCTCAGTGGGTGTTGCTGTACCGTGGGTGTAGCTATTTTCCTGTCTATTGATCAGCAGAATCTCAGTGGGTGTTGATATACAGTGGGTGTAGATATCGTCCTGTCTATTGACTAGCAGAATCCCAGTGGGTGTTGATATACAGTGGGTGTAGATAACGTCCTGTCTATTGACCAGCAGAATCTCAGTGGGTGAGTGGGTGTTGATATACAGTGGGTGTAGATACCGTCCTGTCTATGGACAAGCAGAATCTCAGTGGGTGTTGCTATACTGTGGGTGTAGATACCGTCCTGTCTATTGACTAGCAGAATCCCAGTGGGTGTTGATATACAGTGGGTGTAGATATCGTCCTGTCTATTGACTAGCAGAATCCCAGTGGGTGTTGATATACAGTGGGTGTAGATAACGTCCTGTCTATTGACCAGCAGAATCTCAGTGGGTGAGTGGGTGTTGATATACAGTGGGTGTATATATCGTCCTGTCTATTGACCAGCAGAATCCCAGTGAGTGTTGATGTACTGTGGGTGTAGATACCGTCCTGTCTATTGACCAGCAGAATCTCAGTGGGTGTAGCTTTGAAGGAAGTTGGATACAGATTAAATCAGCATTCGGCATGGCAGTAGAAGTGAATTTGAAAAGTTGTAGGGAGGTTAAAAATTTGTAAATAATAGAAAATGAAAAGGAAAATATCAGTAAATAACAGAAGGATATGGCAGGAAGGTTACCCGGTGAAAATTAAAGGTCCATTTCTATTCAATTCTGAACAGAGCTGAGCCTGAGCCGCAGAAATGCCAATTTATGGCAAATTGTACATAAACCCATGAACATAGAAAGTAGAATGAGAATCAGAACAATTCACAATAAAACTGCTGGAAGAGAAACAGAGGCCACGGCCAAATAAGCTGCTTTTCTGTGCAAGAGATTCTATGTAATTCTGAATAAATGAATGAACTTTGATATTGCTGTTGTGTTATGCTTCTTCATGTAGCATAAGCTGCTTCCTTAATGTGTATGAATTGCTTTGCCCCTTCTTCCACCAGCCACTAAAATAGCAAACATTAAGGAGAAGCTGTTTCTCAGTAACTTCCAGCTCCCTGGGCAAATAATGTTAAAAGCTTCCAAAAGCCATCTGAACACAGGCACAACATGAATATTTTGAAACACATTTATTCAAGTCGATGGATGACCTGCAGACAAAGCCGAAATAGGTGCTTCAATGACTCAATGAACTGCTGTACAAGCGGGAGAAGTCATTTCAGCCCTTGTTTTTGCACTGTAGCGTGTTCCTTCATTGTGGTGAAACTGTCCACACAGACATACAGCTAGAGGATAAAACCACCAAGGCACGAAGCAGCTTACAAAAACACCGATCATACATTAACCAGGAAACCCCGATCAAAGGGAGCTCTACATAAAGTGTCAGACTCAGTGTGGCCGGTGGGAAGAGGGAATCTTGCCCGATATTCAGGTTCTCAGCTGCTTAACACCGAGCTGGCTTGAGAGATATTCCTTCCAATCATTTCATGATTTACAGTGCTGTTACACTTGAGTGACTAGATTCAGAGCGTGGATGCTGTTAGTATGAGAACAACATTCAAAGATCGATAGCAATGTTTCGAAACGTCCTTTAAAACAGAGATGAAGAGGAATTTCTTCATCCAGTGGGTGGTGAATCTGTGGAACTCTTTGCCACAGGAGGCTGTGGAGGTCAAATCACTGATCACTTTAAGACAGAGATAGATAAGTTTTTGATTAATAAGGGGATCAGGGGTTATGGGCAGAAGGTAGGAGATTGGGGATGAGAAAATTATCAGCCATGATTGAATGGCGGAGCAGACTCGATGGGCCGAGTGGCCTAATTCTGCTCCTATGTCTAATGGTCTTATGGTCTTATGATCCAGTGAGCAAATTGTCACTTTGAAGATCACTCCTAGCATGCAATTTTAAAAAGAACTACAGCACTCTTTACTCATTTGCTTCATAACAAACTTAATTTTCTTTCATAAACCTTCCAGCAATTGTCTGTTGTTGTATCGCAGATTAGGCGAATGATGATCTGAGATTGATTCCTGCAGCCACGAATCAGGAAAGCCCTCAGACAGATCTGTTCATTTACTTCAGAATAAAATGTCACATTTGCATTCCAAATTATCAAAACTCCACAGCCACTGAGATAATGACAGGGTTTAAGGCAATGAGATGCATATTTTATTCAAGCTTGTTGCTCAACTCTTTCAAAATAACAGCAGTTTATTTTTTCAAAACTGGCAGATGAATCATACAAATTGGAGAATGTCATTTTGAATCATTGGGGTAAAAGGTGAAACAAAACATCGCAGTTCAGTGAAACTGTGGAGAATCAATTTATAAAGGGATATGGTAATATTTACATCAGCTTATTAGTGCTAAAAGCAATGGTAAATTTCAGGCAACGATGAAGCTGATGGCTTTTGCATATACAACACATGGTATTTGAATCCTGTCGCACTCTCAAATCAAGTCTTAAACTAAAGCTATCAGACAGTTACAAAACAAGGGCCGCACTTATTTATCCAACACGCTTAACATCAGAAAATCTCGCGACTCGGGATGTAAGCCTGTTGTAAGTAGATTAAATTGATGGAACCATCAATTCACTAGACACGTGCTTTAAGATATGAACAATGGTTTTAATCTACTTACAACAGAGCCAGCCTGTTCCGCGTTGAACTCTCGATGAACTGAACGACTGGCTCTGAGCATTGGTATTTATACAGCAGTCCAGGGGAAGGAGTCGTGGGCGGAGCCAAGGGTGGAGCCCTGTACAAACTCCTAAGCATTCCCAACGCTACTCCCCCTAGTGGTCGGGCAACACAACTGCGCTTACAAATGCATGGTCTCATGTATATACAATACAGTGTGAATTACGGAGTTACATTCACCACACAGGAAAGAAAAACACCAAGATGAAGGGACAGCGAGACACAAGCAGCAGCAGCAGCAGCGAGTGTAAGGCGCATGAGCGGCGGACGCACAGGCAGGCGGCCCCACAAGACGAGACGGAGGTATAGGCGAGCCTGAAAGGGAAAACGATGGCGGACCAAACAGCAGAGCGTGAGCAGGACACAGCGACCAGCATAAAGGAGGCGCTCTGATTGGAGCTCCAAGCAATGATGAAGGAGACGACGCACAAAATGCAGCAGACCATCGAAGGCCTGGAAAGAAAAGTGAAGGCGCAGAAAAAAGCGATTCTGGAGTTGGAGAGGGCCGCCTCGGACCAGAACGACAGGGTGATAACCCCAGAAGCTGAGGTCAAAAGGTTAGTAGCGGTCCAGGGGAGCCTAAGAGGGAAAGTGGAGGACCAGGAAAATAGGTGCAGACGGCAGAATATGGTCTGCCAGAGGGGATAGAGGGCAGAGACCCAACAGGCTACATCACCCAAATGATGGGCAAACTAGTGGGAAAGGAGGTATTCCCAAACCCACCGGAAATAGCACAGGTCGCTCCGACTCAATCCCAAAGACCAGCTCAGAGCAATAATTGCGAAGCTGCACCGGTTCCGAGACCAGGAAAGAATCCTAAAGTGGGCCTGGCAAACAAAACAGAGCACGTGGGAAGGGAAGACCATAAGGGTGTATCAGGACATTGGGGCGGACCTGGCCAAAAAAAGGGCTGAATTCAACAAGGCGAAATCAGCACTGCACAAAAGCAAGGTTAAATTTGGGATGTTATTCCCGGCCAAACTCTGGGTGACATTTGAGGGGAAAGAGCTGTATTTTAACGCCCCAGTGGCGGCTGATGAGTTCGTTAGAGCAAACAAGCTGGGGGAGGAGCACACGCAACCGCAATGAAAGACATGGGGACGGAAAAGGAAGGGAAAACCAGAACAAAGAGTGGAGAACAGACCGCAAACAAGGACAATGGACTTATGAACTGTGCACATGTGTGTTATGCCTTGCGCAGGACTGTGCTGTCTTGTCTCAGAGCTTGTCTCCTCCCTCAATGCAATGGGGGGGGGAGGTGGAGCGAGGGAAATGAGGGTGAGGAACGCAAACAGGAGGGCGAGACCAGGGACAGTAGGAGAAAGGTTAAACAGGGCCAGAACTGGGCAAATACTGGGAGGAGGGCCACCGTACTAGCGAGGAGGGCCACCCTTCTCAGGGGAGGAGGAGCGCCTGGCACACGAAGGGAAGGGGGGGCAGAAGGGGGGGGAGAACGCAGGGGGGGACAAAGGGACAGAGGCTAGGGGGGAGAGAGGAGTCTGGGGGAGAACGCAGAACAAAAGAGAAGCAAAAAGAAGGGTGGGATAGTGAAGCAGTACAGACATAGGCCTCGGCGGGCAGGGAGCCGGACGATGAAACAAGAGGGCACCGCAAACAGCCACTCGAGAGGGCATCAGGGCGGAGGGAGACCCCGGAGCGCAGGGGCGCACCCATGTGGCGCACACACAGCTGGTGGCCATATTGGGTGCCACCTGGGCAAAGGGAAACCCCTGAGCGCTGGGGCCCGACCCCATGGTGAGAGCGGTGACCCTGGCCATTTTGGACGGCCCCCTAGCAAAGGGAAAACCCAGAGTGATGGGGCGCATCCACCAGGTAAGTATGGGTGATCCCACAGGACCCGGGGGGTCAAATACCCCCCACCAGGATTATTACCTGGAATGGCCCAGTGAAAAGATCCAGAGTGTTCGCCCACCTAAGAAGCCAAAAAGCAGACATAATCTACCGACAAGAGACGCACCTGAAGGAGAAGGACCGACTGCTGGTAAGGAAGGGCTGGGTGGGACAGATGTACCACTCATGCTACGGGACGAGGGCTAGGTGGGTAGCAATATTAATTAGCAAAAGGACGAGGTTTACAGGAACCAAGACAGTTATGGACCCAGGGGACAGGTACGTCATTGTCAGCGGTGTCCTGGAAGGGGCACCTGTCATACTGGTAAATGTGTACGCTCCCAACTGGGACGACTCAGAATTCATAAAGAAGACCCTGGCGGAAATCCCCGACCTTGACACGCACCGACTGATTATGGGGGGGGGGGGGCGACTTTAACTGCGTGTTGGACTCACTGACCGACCGATCAAACCCCAGAACGGGGAAAACATCGGGCATGGCTAGGGAGCTCGGGGCCTTCATGGAACAGATGGGGGCGATGGACCCATGGAAGTTCCTGCACCCGGGAGAAAAGGAGTTCTCATTCTTTTCGCAGGTGCACAAGGTATACACCCGTATCGACTTCCTTGCAGTGGGAAAATCGGTGCTTCCAGGGATCACGGGAACGAACTACTCTGCGATCGTCATCTCCGACCACGCTGCACATTATATGGATGTGAAGTTGGAGACAGGCTGGGCCCAGCGCCCCACATGGAGTCTGGAAACGGACCTCCTGGCCGACAAGTCTTTCTGCCAAAGCATATCGCAGGCCAGAGGTGATTACGTTAGTAACAACCAAAACGGGGTGGTCTCACCCTCCACGTTCTGGGAGGCACTGAAGGCCGTGCTCAGAGGAGAGATCATAGCCTACAAGGCAAGTAGAGACAGGGAAGAGAGGGTGGCCAGGCACCAGGTAATAGACTCCATTCTGGAAGTCGATAGAAAGTACTCCGAGGCCCTACCGTAGAGCTGCTGGCGAAGAGGAAAAAAGCTGCAAATGGACTTTAACCTGCTATCCACCCCACCAGACACGGGGGACCTTCTACGAACACGGAGACAAGGCTGGCCGCCTATTGGCTCACCAGCTGAGAAAGCAGGAAGCCATAAGGGAAATAGTACAGGTTAAGGATAGCAAAGGTACACTGGTAACAGAGCCAAAGGAGGTCAATCGAGACCCTCTACCGGAGACTGTACACCTCCGAGCCGCCAGCCGCCCGCCCGCCCCCCCCCCCCCCCCCATCCCCCGGGATGCAGGAATGAAACTGTTCCGAGACAGACTGGAACTGCCAGTGGTGGGGGAAGATAGACGGAGGGAGCTGGAAGCACCAATAGACCTGAGAGAAATCATGGAGAGCATCAGCTCCATGCAGGCGGGGAAGGCACCGGGACCCGACGAGTTCCTGGCGGACTTCTACAAAAAATCGCACCAGTCCTGGCCCCACACCTAAAGGATATGTTCACGGACTCACTGGCAGGGGGCACCTTGCCTCAGACGCTAGCACAGGCCACAATTTCACTGATACCCAAAAAAGATAAAGACCTGACGGAATGTGGATCATACAGACCCATTTCACTGCTGAACGTGGATGCGAAAATACTTGCAAAGGTCCTGGCCAAAAGGCTGGAGGGCTGCGTGTCAGAGGTGATCGCAGAGGACCAAACAGGCTGTGTCAAGGGTAGGCAACTCGCAGCGAACATCAGGCGGCTGCTGAATGTGATAATGACCCCCCCCCCCCCCCACCCCGGAGAGAGAACACCAGAGGTGATCATCTTCCTGAACGCAGTAAAGGCCTTTGACAGAGTCGAATGGAGCTACCTCCTCGAGGTACTGGAACGGTTTGGGCTCGGAGCGGGATTCACCGCCTGGGTGAGGCTCCTGTACAACGCTCCCAAAGCGAGTGTCCGAACTAACACCACCAGCTCTGAATACTTCCAGCTACAGAGAGGAACAATACAGGGCTGCCCCCGTCCTCTCTCTTGTTCGCTCTAGCGATCGAACCCCTGGCGATAGCCCTGCGGGACGCAGAAAGCTGGAAGGGAATCCGGAGAGGAGACAGAGAGCACAGAGTCTCACTCTATGCAGATGATCTGCTCCTCTATATCTCGAAGCCACAGGAGGGACTGAAGGCAATACTGCAAATACTGAAAGAGTTTGGAACCTTCTCGGGCTACAAACTTAACCTGGGCAAGAGCGAGACATTCCCAAAAGGATCACCAGGTAACGGAATCTGTTCTGGGTCGTTTTGAACAGGAGCCCCAATGAATAAGGTTTAGCCCATCAGTCAGCCAAGGTAGATACTTATTTATTTACAGCTCGATGTACATCTTGGGAATTTGGCATGAGGTTGGATTTCTCCTCCATCCAGATCCCTGTCATGTGATGTTCCTCAGGCAACACCAGCATTTGGAGTATTGCGTGCAATTCTGGCTGAAACATTATAGGAAGGATGTGGAATCATTGTAAAGGGTGCAGAGGAGATTTACCAGAATGTTGCCTGGTATGGAGGGGAGATCTTATGAGGAAAGGCTGTAGGACTTGAGGGTGTTTTCGTTAGAGAGAAGAAGGTTAAGAGGTGACTTAATTGAGGCATACAAGATGATCAGAGGATTAGATAGGGTGGACAGTGAGAGCCTTTTTCCTCGGATGGTGATGTCTAGCATGAGGGGACATAGCTTTAAATTGAGGGGAGATAGATATAAGACAGATGTCAGAGGTAGGTTCTTTACTCAGAGAGTAGTAAGGGCTTGGAATGCCCTGCCTGCAACAGTAGTGGACTCGCCAACACTAAGGGCATTCAAATGGTCATTGGATAGACATATGGGTGATAAGGGAATAGTGTAGATGGGCTTTAGAGTGGTTTCACAGGTCGGAGCAACTTCGAGGGCCGAAGGGCCTGTACTGCGCTGTAATGTTTTATGTTCTATGTTCTATGTTATGTCCCCAAGGTGGAGACCAGGGGCGTGATTCTCCACTCCCCACGCCAGGGGGGAGAATCGCGGAGGGCCAGGCGAATTATGACACGTCGCCCTGGCATCCCCCGCGATTCTCCCACCACCCCCCCCCCCCCCCCCCCCCAAAATGGCGTGTCACGTTTTTCAACAGGCCGCTCGGAGAATCGCTGCTCGCCGTTTCTCACAGCGACCGGCGATTCTCCAGCCCTGAGGCCTGCCGAACCCAACCAGTTCACGCCAGCGCCAACCACACCTGGTTGCTGCCGGCGTGAACAGTGCGCGGCCGGTGTTTGTGGGGCCTGTGGGGGGCGGTGGGAGGATCGAGCACCACGGGCGTGCTCAGGAGATGTCTGCCCGCGATCGGTGCCCACCAATCATCGGGCTGGCGTCTCTAAAAGACGCACTCTTTTCCCTCCGCCGCCCAGCAAGATCAAGCCGCCATGTCTTGCAGGGCAGCGGAGGGGAAGACGGCAACCGCGCATGCGCGGGTTGGCGCCGGCCAACCTGAGCATGCGCGGCTGACGTCACTTAGGCGCCGCTGGCCGCGTCATTCCCGGCGCGCTGCTTTGACACTAGCGTCAAGGCCCGGCACCTGAGATTCACGCGCCGCCGCTCCTAACCCCCCGGGGGGGGGGGGGGGGGGGGGGGAGAATAGGGGGTGAGGAGCGGCCTCCAAGGCCGGAGTGAAACACTCCGGGTTTCACTCCGGCGTTGGCTGTTTGCCTCCTGATGGGAGAATTCCACCGCAGAACTTATATGTTTGAGCTTCCACCAAAGCTTCCATTAGTTCATTCTGTAAGGATCCCTAAGGTATCCACATTCTGTAAGGTTGTCGGCAAGGTTCTAATGTCATGAGGAAGAGGTATATGCAGGCTGGAAGTGACTCCTCCATATTTTCAACTACAGTACTGACATTGGAATACCTTCCAATTCCTGGTATAACTACTTGGGAGAGATACGCTAAAGTCTGTAGGGTCTGACAGCATTCTGGCAATATTACTGGAAACTTGTTCTCTAGAACTAGCTGCACCCCTAGCTATACTGTTCCAGTACAGACACAAATCGGGCATCTACCCGGCAATGTTGAAAATTGCCCAGGTAGGTCCAGTCCAAATAAGGCAGGAGAAATCCAACACTGTCAATTACTGCCCCATCAGTCTACTCTCGATCATCAGTAAAGGGGCTGGTTTAGCTCACTCAGCTAAATCGCTGGCTTTTAAAGCAGACCAAGCAGGCCAGCAGCACAGTTCGATTCCCGTACCAGCCTCCCCGGACAGGCGCCGTAATGTGGCGACTAGGGGCTTTTCACAGTAGCTTCATTGAAGCCTACTCGTCACAATAAGCGATTTTCATTTCAAGTGATGGAAGATGTTGCCAACAGAGCCTCCTAGCGGCACTAACTCAGCAATAACCTGTCACAGACTCGCAGTCTGGGTTCTGCCAGGGACACTCAGCTTCTGATGTCATTATAACCTTGGTCCAAAGATGGACAGAAAAATGGTTGGCAGACAAGAAACAAAGAGTAGGAATAAACAGGTCTTTTTCCAAATGGTAGACAGTGACCAGTGGGGTACCACTGGGATCAGTGCTTGGACCCTAGTTACTCACAATATATATTAATGATTTTAGATGAGAGAACTAAATGCAATACCTCCAATTTTACAGATGACAGAATGCTGGGTGGGAGGGTGAGCTGCAAGGAGGATGCACAGATGCTTCAGTGTGATTTGGACAAATTGAGTGAGTGGACAAATGCTTGGCAGATACAATGTAATGTGGATAAATGTGAGGCTATCCACTTTGGTCTCAAAGACAGTAAGGCAGATTATTATCTGAATGGCGATAGATTGAGAGAAGGGAATATGCAACGGGACATGGGTGTCCTTGTACACCAGTCGCTGAAAGTAAGCATGCAGGTGCAACGTGCGACGAAGAAGGCAAATGGTATGTTGGCCTTCATTGCGAGAGGATTCGAGTACAGGAACAAGGATGTCTTGCTGCAATTACACAGGGCCTTAGTGAGGCCACACCTGGAATATTGTGTGCAATTTTGGTCTCTTTATCTGAGGAAGGTTGTTCATGTTTGTCATGTATGGAACAATCTACCTGGACTGTATGCAGTACCTCAGTACACATGACAATAAATCTAAATCTAAGGTTTATCAGACTAATTCCTGGGATGGCGAGATTGATGTATGAGGAGAGATTGAGTTGGTGAGGATTATATTCGCTGGAGTTTAGAAGAATGAGAATGGATCTCAAATAAACCTATAAGATTTGAATAGATTTGAATAAGGTAGATCCAGGAAGAATGTTCCTGATGGTGAGGGAGTTCAGAACAGGGTGCAATCCAAATCCAAGATGGCGCCGGATCGAGGCGACTTCTTGCAAGCTGTGCCCAGCATACCGTCTAATTCTATATTTTACTCTTGTTCTATCCTTCTGAAACTGCATTACATTCTGTAGTCTCTCCTTCCTTCCCTGCATCGATGAAGACGAACATCTTGCCAAAGTCATCCCCACACCCCCTCTACTTGCCTTCAAATTTGGTAGAATTCTGACAGTAATATATTTTGCGCAACCTCAAACAGACCATTGTTTCCAGCAAACTAGCCAGCCTTCAGAACAGAGACCATGGCACCACACAACCCTGCCACGGCACCACACAACCCTGCCATGGCACCACACAACCCTGCCACGGCACCACACAACCCTGCCACGGCACCACACAACCCTGCCACGGCACCACACAACCCTGCCATGGCAATCTCTGCAAGACTGTGCCAGATCATCGACATGGGTACCACCATTACACGTGAGAACACCACCCATCAGGTACGCGGTACATACTCGTGCGACTTGGCCAACGTTGTCTACTTCATACGCTGCAGGAAGGGATGTCCCGAAGCGTGGCGCATTGGCGAGACCATGCAAAGACTGCGACAACGGGTGAATGGACATCGCGCGACAACCGCCAGGCAGGAATGTTCCCTTCCAGTCGCGGAACACTTCAGCAGTCAAGCAGAAACGTATAGCCAAGTTCTGCACACATGAGTACGGCCTCAACCGGGACCTGGGATTCATGTCGCATTACATTCACCACCCACCATCTGGCCTGGGCTTGTGAAATCCTACCAACTATTCTGGCTTGAGACAATTAACACCTCTTTAACCTGTGATTATCCCTCTCTCCAGTTGCTCCATCTGGACCTGTGAAGACTTAATTACCTGCAAGGACTTGCATTCAAAGTATCGTCTTGCATCTTTGACTTCTTCTATATATATATATATGTTTCTGGAACCCACCTCTTCATTCAGCTGAGGAAGGAGCTGTGCTCCGAAAGCTAGTGATTCGCTGTTGGACTGGTGTTCTAAGACTTCTTATAAAGAATGGCAGAGCAGGTTTGAAATTGTGAGATGCTCTTTTAGAGGGCTGGTGCAGACTCGAAAGGCCAAATGGTTTCCTTCTGCACTGTAGAGATTCTATGGATTCTATAGCCTACTCCTGCTCCTATTTTCTGTATCTCTGATCTTCCCATCCACCACCAAACCCCTGGGATCAATCCCATTCCCCTCCACCAAACAATCAACAAACCCACCATCCAAGCTCGACTCTGTTTATCCATTCCTGTGCACACACCAGGGGCGAAATTCTCCGATCCCACGCAGGGTCGGAGAATCTCCCGGGGCCGCCGATCATCCCGCCCCCGCCGTGGCAGAAATTCTCCGCCACCCGGGAATTGGCGGGGGCGGGAATCGCGCCACGTCGAGCGGCGAGACCCCTGCGGCGATTCTCCAGCCCACGATGGGCCGAAATCCCGCCGCTGGGAGGTCTCTCCCGCCGCCGAGGTTTGAACCACCTCTGGTGGCGGCGGGATCGGCGGCACGACCGGGCCCCGGGGTCCTGGGCGGGGGCGTGGGTGATCGGACCCCGGGGGGTGCCCCCCCAGTGGCCAGGCCCGCGATCGGGGCCCACCGGTCGGCGGGCAGGCCAGTGCCGTGGGGGCACTCTTTCTCTCCCGCCGCCGCCACGGCCTACACCATGGCGGAGGCGGAAGAGAATCCCCAGTGCGCATGCGCCGGTGGTGACGTCACCACCGGCACATGCGCGAACCGACGAAGGCCTTTCGGCCAGCCCCGGCGCCGGGCGTCAAAGGCCGTTGGAGCCGGTTTTGGCGCCAGTCGGCACGGTGCCAACCGCTCCGGCGTGGGCCTAGCCCCCAAAGGTGCAGAGAATTTTGCACCTTTGGGGAGGCCCGACGCCGGAGTGGTTGGCGCCACTCCGCTACGCCAGGACCCCCCGCCCCACCAGGTAGGGAAGAATCCCGCCCCTGGTCCCACATGTGGCCTTTCTGCCTCCCTGGAAACCAAGCCTATAAATCAGCCTGCTTTCCATGGATGGGCATGCAGTTTACCAGTGACATCATACACATGCTGCGTGAAGGAATCCAAATTCTGGGTTCCCTGTGCCTTGCCCCCACCCCCACTGACACACATGCATGTGCACACGCACACTCACATCCACTGCGAGTCAGGTGAGTACAAATTAAGTGCCCTGTGCAATCTTCTCGGAAGTATAGAGCTGGTAATTATAAAATTCAACCTAGGCAATTTAAATTAGATTTTCACCACCATTAATATTTAACATGACAAGTGTCCATTGGCTTCCTGGAAGTTACCATTGAAAGAAAGGCAAGAAGATTGTACAGGGATTTATGGAGCTGATTACCTCTGACTGGGAAAGGATTTGGAGCGTGTTTTTGGAGTTTGGATGGATTAGCACTCACAACATTGACAGGGTTGGTGGCAGAAGGGCCTTAGAATGGACATGGAAGAGGATCAAAAAATTAATAGCTGCAACAACCTGCTGTGAGGACTGTAATTGGTTCGTAAAGAGTGGAGCACAGGGCGTGGAACAGCAGGCAGGATTGAGTTTGCAGGACGCACTATCCAATTAACAGTCTATAGACAAATGTTCACCTGTTCACCTTTAATGTCCTCCTGGATGATTGGTGCTTCCAGAGGCTGAAGCAATAACGTCTATGGATCCCTAACATCAGCAGCTTTCAAGAATAGCTGCTTCCAACTGGGCCTGATGATTATATATTATCGGTGGTTTTGAAAGTGATACCAGTGAGAAGAAGATGGAGGAGGACATAGTGGAGGGTGATGATGAATGAGTATGACGAATAGAGGATTTTAGGAATATTGGGTTCTAAGTCTTGGGCAATTTAAGGGTGGTTATAGTACATACTGTTTGACTGCAGTGGTCATGTTTTTAAACAAAGAATTGTTTTGCAGGGCCTGGGTGCTTTTGGGATCCAGAAGGTGAAATTGAACCAGAAGAATGTGTTTTTCAGTCTGAGCTGATGCACTGCGGTTTGGCTGGGGAAGTCCCAGGAGTCGTCATTTGTTTTTCAGTATGGGAGATAATTCATTGCTGGGTGGAGCAGAGAGATGCTGTGATATTTTGAGAAAGCTTTGGAAAAGAGTTGAAACTGATCTGGCAATTCTTGTTTTGATGACAAGCAAAGGCAGTTTTCACTCAGAGAGGATAGTTTTTTTAAAAAGAGTAATAACGGGCGGCATGTGGTGCAGTGGTTAGCACTGCTGCCTCACGGCGCTGAGGACCGGGGTTCGAATCCCGGCCCTGGGTCACTGTCCGTGTGGAGTTTGTACATTCTTGCAATATCTGCATGGGTTTCACCCCCACAACCCAAAGATATGCAGGTTAGGTGGATTGGCCATGCTAAATTGCCCCTTCATAGAAAAAAAAAACAATTGGGTGCTCTAAATTTATTAACCGAAACAGTATCCTAGCTACTGTTGAGGTCTGGTCTTGGATCATAATATGAGTGAGGAGGAGATAATTGGGTACTCGGGAAAAAAAAATTTTTTTAAAAGAGTAGTAACAATTAAAACAGAGCAGTCTTTTCTGAAGGCAAGGAAGAAGCTGAAACATGTCAGGTGAACCAGCTATTTGAAGATATTCAGCCAGAGTCTGAAGACGTTTGGAGTGATCTGTACATACATCTGCACATGCACCAGGGACTACAGACAGATGTAACAGCCACAGCATCACTACAGGGCAGCATCCGAGACGGGTCCAGCCCAAGGGAGGATCCACCTCATTCAGAAGCACAGGGCTGGTGAGCAGCAGCAGACACGAGACAGCTCAGCATAGGCAGTTTACCTTAACTTCACTGGTCATACCTCTTGACTGTATTATATCTAGTTAAGCTCTGGAAACAGAACAAACCCATTGAATAAAGTATTTGTGTTAACTGGAAGTCTACAATCTTTATTCAGACTTAGAGAATAACATAGCGTTCTAACAGGAGTCAAAAATGTGCTCTGTAAAGTATGTATTACTCTATGCCCTACTGATTTTAAGGCAGATTGAAAGTTGTGTGTTTCTTTTCTTGTTTAATGGGGAATTGAATAGTAGTGTTTAAGGTGCAATTGTAGGTTATTCTATTTTGGATGTGAAGTTAAAGCGTTTAATATTGTATTCATAACAAAGCATAGTTTTAAAACAGCAAACCCCTATCTTTTCATGCAAATCATTCTTTCCACACAGTCCTGCAAACTAAACTAAAATATTGGGAAACAGTCCAGTATCCTAGCGGGCGGCACAGTGGCACAGTGGTTAGCACTGCTGCCTATGGCGCTGAGGACCCGGGTTCGAATCCCGGCCCCGGGTCACTGTCCATGTGGAGTTTGCACATTCTCCCCATTTCTGCATGGGTTTCACCCCCACAACCCAAAAGATGTGCAGGTTAGGTGGACTGGTCATGCTAAATTGCCCCTTAATTGGAAAAAAATAATTGGGTGCACTAACTTTATTAACCAAAACAGTATCCTAGCCACTGTTGAGGTCTGGTCTTGGATCGTAATATGAGTGAGGAGGAGAAGGGGCCAGGTGATGAAGAATGAGTGATTCCAGTGAGGAGGAGAGTGTAGTGGAGTGTGATGCAGAATAAGTGATTCCAGTGAGGAGGAGGATGTAGTGGAGGGTGATGATGAATGAGTGATTCCAGTGAGGAGGAGGAGGATGTCATGGAGGGTGATGAAGAATGAGTGATTCCAGTGAGGAGGAGAATGTAGTGGAGGGTGATGATGAATGAGTGATTCCAGTGAGGATGAGGAGGATGATGATAAATGAGGATGAGGAGTTGGGAGATGATCATGATGTATTAACATTCGTACATTTGTACATTCGTGTTTTTCGAGTAGATTGATCTTCATCGAGCCTATCTTCACCGAGCCTATCTGAGTGAGAACTCTAACTCATTAAATAAGAAATAAAGTCACCTCTGCCTTACTTTTATCTTGGGCACTCATCTATGTTGTGGGAAGGAATGAGGGATTTACCTATTACACAGGCTCGTCCCCACAATTGATTCCTTAATGGATAAGATACTTTCCATAAGACAATTGGCGAATTAATCAGGCACTGACCCGTGCTCAAAGGAAAAGACAGCAAGTGTTAGAAAATAAAATAAAAACTGAAAATACTGGAAACATATAACATGTCAGTCAGCATTTGGAAAAGGACATGTTGGGCCGGATTCTCCGGTTCCCAGCCACGTGTTTCTCAGCGGCGCGCAGTTCGATGCCGGCGGGATTCTCTCTTCCCGTCGCTTGTCAATGGGAAACCCGCGGGCGGGGGTGAGCTGCCTGGAGGGAAAAGAGAATCCCAACGGTCTCAGGACTCCTGTGGTTATGATTTGAGTTTGTACTCTTCATCGAAACGGTGTTAATAGCTGACTGCAGCAGCCAGGATAGAAGAGTGCTCGAGTGCACCAGAATATCAGCTTGTAGGTGATATGAGAAGTGATTCATCCCAGGAAGAGCTAAAGTAACCCTTGTCCAAGTGATTTGTTACAGTGCCAAATTACCACCTTTCCGTATCCTTTTTTATACTCACTCACTTCCCCTTTAAATTATGTATTGTCATTTTTGATGCGGTACCCACATCTTAATAAGCCACCTTTCTTTAATATTACTCTTTATTTTTCCACTGCTAACCTTTAATCCGTGGCTCCTGGATAAGTATTTGCCAACCTGAAAGTTACATTAATTTTTTTTTTTAAATAATTTTTATTGAAAGAGTTTTTCCATACAAACATTTACCCCTACTAATTTTTAAATTATTTACAACACAATCCCTCTAGGCAAATGTCCCTCCCTCGCCCGCCCTCTCGCGCGCACCAGTCCTCCCTCCCCCCCCCCCCCCCAGGCAACCTTAACAAACAAGGCAGCCTACAGTTTCAGACATGAGCAGCGAGCAGACTTGCCCGCGTTACAGTCGTGCATGTCCCCCCACGACCCTTGCCGCCCCCCTCCCCTCCCCCCCCCCCCCCCCGGGTTGCTGCTGCCACGACCCCGAACGTCTATCTCTGATCTAAAAAGTCAAGGAAAGGTTGCCACCGCCTGGAGAATCCCTGTACCGACCCTCTCAGGGCAAATTTGATCCTTTCTAGCTGAATATAGCTAGCCATATCGTTAATCCAAGTTTCAACGCTTGGAGGCCTCGCGTCCTTCCATTGAATTAATATCCTTCGTCGAGCCACTAGGGACGCAAAGGCCAGTATTCCGGCCTCCCTAGCCTCCTGTACCCCCGGTTCTACCCCGACCCCAAAGATCGCAAGCCCCCATCCTGGTTTGACCCTGGACCCCACCACCTTCGACACCGTCCTTGCCACCCCCTTCCAGAACCCTTCCAGCACCGGACATGCCCAGAACATATGCACATGGTTCGCTGGGCTTCCTAGACATCTGACACACCTGTCCTCACCCCCAAAGAACCGGCTCATCCTTGTCCCCGTCATGTGAGCTCTATGCAGCACCTTAAATTGAATGAGGCTCAGTCTCGCACACGAGGAGGAAGAATTGACCTTCTCCAGTGCATCCGCCCACGTCCCGTCTTCTATCTGCTCTCCCAGCTCCCCTTCCCACTTGGCTTTCAGCTCCTCCCCCGATGCTTCCTCCGCCTCCTGCATTATCTTGTAGATGTCCGATATCCTCCCCCCCTCCGACCCAGACCCCCGAGAGCACCCTATCACTCGCCCCCTTACTGGGGAGCAAGGGGAACCCCTCCACCTGCCGCCTAGCAAATGCCTTCACTTGTAAATATCTGAACATGTTTCCCGGGGGGAGCTCAAACTTCTCCTCCAGCCCTCCCAGGCTCGCAAACCTCCCCTCTATAAACAGGTCCTTCAGCTGCCGTATGCCCACCCTGTACCAGCTCTGAAATCCCCCGTCGATGTTCCCCGGGATGAATCTATGGTTCCCTCTTATTGGCGCCGCCAACAGACCTCCCATTTCCCCCCTATGTCGCCTCCACTGCCCCCATATCTTGAGGGTGGCCGCCACCACCGGGCTCGTGGTGTACCTCGTGGGGGGGAGCGGCCATGGTGCCGTTACTAGGGCCCCCAGGCTTGTGTTGCCACAGGACGCCCTCTCCATTCGTTTCCAAGCTGCCCCCTCCCCTTCCATCATCCACTTGCGCACCATTGACACATTTGCCGCCCAGTAGTACCCCGAGAGATTGGGTAGTGCCAGCCCTCCACTGTCCCTACTCCGCTCCAAAAAGACCCTCCTCACCCTTGGGGTGCCATGCGCCCACACGTAGCTCATGATGCTACTCGTCACCTTTTTAAAGAAGGCCCTAGGGAGGAAGATGGGCAAGCACTGAAATAGAAACAAGAACCTTGGGAGGACCGTCATTTTGATTGACTGCACCCTCCCCGCCAGCGACAACGGTACCATGTCCCACCTCTTAAATTCCTCCTCCATCTGTTCCACCAGCCTGGAAAAGTTCAACTTGTGGAGGGTCCCCCAGTTCCTTGCCACCTGCACCCCTAAGTACCTAAAGCTCTTTCCTGCTCGCTTGAAGGGGAGTCTCCCAATACCCTCTCCCTGGTCCCCCGGGTGTATCACAAAAACCTCGCTTTTGCCCAAATTTAGTTTGTACCCCGAAAAGTCCCCAAACTCTGCTAATAGTTCCATTATCTCCGGCATTCCCCCTTCTGGGTCTGCCACGTACAGCAGTAGATCATCCGCATACAGCGATACTCGATGTTCCTCCCCTCCCCTAGTCAGTCCTCTCCACCCCCCTGAACCCCTCAGTGCCATCGCCAACGGTTCAATCGCCAGTGCGAAAAGTAGGGGGGATAGGGGACATCCCTGCCTGGTCCCCCGGTGGAGCCCGAAATACTCCGACCTCCTCCCGTTTGTCACTACACTCGCCGTCGGGGCCGAGTAGAGCAACTTCACCCACTTAATAAACCCTTCCCCAAACCCAAACCGTTCCAACGTCTCCCACAGGTACTCCCACTCCACCCTATCGAATGCCTTCTCCGCGTCCAGCGCTACCACTATCTCAGCCTCCCCCTCCACTGCCGGCATCATAATTACATTCAGCAATCTCCGCACGTTCGTGTTGAGCTGCCGCCCCTTCACGAACCCCGTCTGGTCCTCATGGATTACCCCTGGCACACAATCCTCTATTCTAGCTGCCAGGATCTTTGCCAGCAACTTGGCATCCACGTTCAGAAGCGAGATAGGCCTGTAGGACCCGCACTGCACGGGGTCTTTATCCCGCTTCAATATCAGGGAGATCAGAGCCTGCGACATTGTCGGGGGCAGAACCCCCCCCTCTCGCGCCTCATTAAAGGCTCGTACCAGTACCGGTCCCACCAAGTCCACATTTTTCTTATAGAATTCCACCGGGAACCCATCTGGCCCCGGCGCCTTCCCCGCTTGCATCTGACCTATTCCCTTGACTAGCTCCTCTAGCCCTATTGGCGCCCCCAGCCCTTCTACCAGCCCCTCCTGGACCCTTGGGAACCTCAATTTGTTTAGGAAGTCCTCCATTCCCCCTCTCCTCGTCGGCGGCTCAGACCGATACAACTCCTTGTAAAAATCCCTGAAGACCCCGTTCACTTCTTGCCCCTTCTGCACTACCTTCCCGCCCCTCTCCTTCACTCCCCCAATCTCCCTAGCCGCATCTCGTTTGCGAAGCTGGTGTGCCAGCATCCTGCTCGCCTTTTCCCCATACTCATAGACTGCGCCCTGTGCCCTTCTCCACTGCGTCTCTGCCTTCCTGGTGGTCAGCAGGTCGAACTTGACCTGCAGGCTGCGCCGTTCTCCCAGCAGCCCCTCCTCTGGTGCCTCCGCATATCTCCTATCCACTTCCAATATCTCCCCCACCAGCCTCTCCCTCTCCTGCCTCTCCTTTCTTTCTCTGTGTGCCCTTATGGAGATCAGCTCTCCCCTGATCACTGCCTTCAGGGCCTCCCAGACCATCCCCACCTGCACCTCCCCCGTGTCATTCAAGTCCAGATAGCTCTCAATGCTCTTCCGGACCCTTTTACACACCTCGTCGTCCGCTAACAGCCCCACATCCAGCCGCCACAGCGGGCGCTGGTCCCGCGCCTCCCCCATTTCCACATCCACCCAATGTGGTGCATGATCAGAGATCGCAATGGCCGAGTACTCAGCTTCCCGTACCCTCGGGATCAGCCCCCTGCTCAACACGAAGAAATCGATTCTGGAGTACACTCTATGGACGTGGGAGAAAAAAGAATACTCCCTCGCCCTCGGCCTACCAAACCTCCATGGGTCTACTACTCCCATCTGCTCCATGTACCCCCTCAGCACTTCTGCCGCTGCCGGTCTCCTATTGGTCCTTGAGCTCGATCTGTCTAGCCCGGGGTCCAGCACTGTGTTAAAGTCCCCCCCCATGATCAAGCCCCCTGCCTCCAGTCCCGGAATGAGGCCCAATAGGCGCCTCATAAAACCCGCGTCATCCCAGTTCGGGGCATATACGTTGACCATCACCACTTTCTCCCCCTGCAGCTTACCCTTCACCATCACATACCTACCCTCCTTATCCGCCACCACCTCCTCCGCCACGAACGACACCCTCTTTCCCACCAGAATCGCCACCCCCCCGGTTCTTTGCGTCCAATCCAGAGTGGAACACCTGTCCCACCCACCCCCTTCTCAGGCGAACCTGGTCCACTACCTTCAAATGGGTCTCCTGTAGCATTGCTACATCAGCCTTCAGTCCCTTCAGGTGTGAGAATACCCTTGATCTCTTGACCGGCCCATTCAACCCCCTCACGTTCCAAGTGATCAGCCGGGTCGCGGGACGACCCGCCCCCCTCCCCTGCCGATTAGCCATGTCCTGTTCCCTGCTCGCCCCGGGTCGACCCTCCCCTTCTGACCCGCTCCCCATGGCGATGTCCCCCTCCCCCCCACCTCTCCAGTCCTCCACTTCCCGTTTCTGGTCTTTTCAGCAGCAACCCGGTGTCCCTCCCTAACCCCCCTCCCCCCCCCCTCCCCCCCAGGCTAGGACCCCTCCTAGCCGCGATGTACCCTCCATCGTACTCCCGTAAGTCAGCTGGTTCACGCTGACCCGGCTGCTCCTGCCACACTCCGACTCCCCCCGGCTCGGGGGGGGGGGGCCTCCCCCCCCTTGCCACTCCTCCCTGGCCCCGCTCCAGCGCGGGAAAGGTCGCCATTGCTAGCCACGCCCCGCACTCCTCCCCTCCCCCCCCCCCCTGCCCCGCGCGCGGGGAAAACAGAGGAAAGCCCGCGCTTTCGCCCTGCCACACCCCACCCCGCCATCTTCAGTTCCACCCCCGTCCCCGTCCATGCCTGTAAAGAACCCCCCCTAGGAGCCCATATCCCCGATCTGCTCTCCCCCCCGTCCCGCCTCCCCAACTTAACATTATAAATAACAGATAAATAACAAATAACAATGTACTTAACAGTCGCCCTCTACCAAACAGCATAAATAACCATCAATAACCATGAATAACCACAATAACAATAACTAAGGGAAGTTGGCAAAGGGGGAAAAAACATCAGAAGAAAAACCACAGCAAGAGTTCAAAATCCAAACAAAGAATTCAGCTGAAAGTACCCGAGCGGCTACGGCCGCCAAGTATCCCCTGGGTCTAATTCGAGTCCAGTTTCTCTTCCTGTACAAAGGCCCACGCCTCCTCTGGGGACTCAAAATAGTGGTGTTGGTTCCTGTAGGTGACCCACAAGCGCGCTGGCTGCAGCATTCCGAACCTGATCCGTTTTGCATGTAGCACCGCCTTCGTCCGGTTGTACCGGGCCCGCCGCTTTGCCACCTCCGCACTCCAGTCCTGGTAGACCCTCACCGTCGAATTCTCCCACTTGCTGCTCCTTTCCCTCTTGGCCCACTCCAGCACTCTCTCACGGTCGCTGAGTCGCTGGAACCGCACCAGCACCGCCCTCGGGGGCTCATTTGCTCTTGGCCTCCTAGCCATGACCCTGTAGGCCTCTTCCAGCTCCAGGGGCGAAGGGACGGCCCCTGCCCCCATCAGGGAGCTCAGCATTTCTGCTACATATCCCGGGAGGTCTGACCCCTCCAGGCCTTCTGCCAGGCCCAAGATCCTCAGGTTCTTCCGCCTCATTCGGGTATCCAGCTCCTCAAAACGGCTCTGCCATTTCAGGTGGAGTGCCTCGTGCACCTCTACCTTTCCCACGAGGACCGTGGCCTCCTCCTCCCTCACAGTCATCTCCTGTTGCAGCTCCCGAATCGACGCCTCTTGGGTCGCCTGGGCTCCCATCAGCCTGGTGGTCGTCGCATTCATTGACTCCAAGAGCTCCATTTTTAGCTCCGTAAAGAAGCGCAGGAGAGCGGCCTGCTGCTCCTCCGCCCATTTCCTCCATTCCTCGGGTGCGCCACCGGCCGCCATTTTGGACTTCTTCCCCCCCTTTTTTTGGGAGCTGCTGTTGCTTTCTTTACCACCCCACTCCGGGTACCGACCATAAAGTTGGTCTGGTTCTCTTCAGGGAGCCTTCCCCCACCGGGATTTGTCCTTACAGCGCCGTTGGGGCCCTCCAATCGGCCCGAAAACACCTTTGTAGCAGGAGCAGCCAAACGTGCGACTTAGCTGGTCATAGCCGCAACCGGAAGTCCCAAAGTTACATTAATTTAAAAGCGTTTATTCAATCAACTTTAACCGTGACTATTTAACAACAACAAAAAACACCTGAAAATGTGTTTGGATAGTGACCAAATGCTTGGTCAAGGAGGTAGCTTTTTCAAAATGAAACGTGCAGGTTCAGTCGGCAGTTAGGAAGGCAATATACAATGTTAGCATTAATGTCGAGGGCTAGAATGCAAGGCCAGGGATGTACTTCTGAGGCTGTATAAGGCTCTGGTCAGCCCCATTTGGAGTATTGTGAGCAGTTTTGGGCCCCGTATCTAAGGAAGGATGTGCTGGCCTTGGAAAGGATCCAGAGGAGCTTTACAAGAATAATCCCTGGAATGAAGAGCTTGTCGTATGTGGAACGGTTGAGGACTCTGGGTCTTGTTGGAGTTTAGAAGGATGAGTGGGGATCTTATTGAAACTTACAGGATACTTCGAGGCCTGGATAGAATGGACGTGGGGAGAATGTTTCCACTTGTAGGAAAAACTAGAACCAGAGGACACAATTTCAGACTAAAGGGATGATCCTTTAAAACAGAGACGAGGAGGAATTTCTTCAGCCAGTGGGTGGTGAATCTGTGAAGCTCTTTGCCGCAGAAGGCTGTGGAGGCCAAATCACTGATTGTCTTTAAGATAGAGATACATAGTTTCTTGATTAATAAGGGGACCAGGGGTTATGGGGAGAAGGCAGGAAATGAAATGAAATGAAAATCGCTTATTGTCACGAGCAGGCTTCAATGAAGTTACTGTGAAAAGCCCCTAGTCACCACATTCCGGCGCCTGTCCAACGAGGATGGTACGGGAATCGAACCGCGCTGCTGGCCTGCTTGGTCTGCTTTAAAAGCCAGCGATTTAGCTCAGTGAGCTAAACCAGCCCCTGGGAAATGGGGATGAGAAAAATATTAGCAACGATTGAATGGTGGAGAGGACTCGATAGGCCGAATGGTCTAATTCCGCTCCTATGTCTTATGGTCTTATGGACTCTTAAAGACTTAAAGGAAGAAGTGAAGAAGGGAAGTGGTTTTGGAAGGAAATTTCAGAGATTAGGACCCAGGCATCTGATTGGTGATCCAGACCACCAATGGTGGAACAACCTGGGCAAACCACCCAGCTCGTGGCAGGTGCAAGCCTGGTTCACTGAAGGGCAGTTTTCATGCAGAAAGACAAGGCGGGGAACCCATCATTCATTGCAATGACAAGCCAATTGCTAATACTCGTACAGCAACGTTATTTACAAAGAGAGGGAGAGACGCTCTCAATCACATCCTAAAGACTCTTTCATTTCTATCGGCATGGAAGCAAGTTTGAAGGTGACCAGGGAATTGTCAAAACAAAAACGACTCCTTCGGAAAAAGGTTTAGGGCGGGATTCACCATTCCGCGACTCCGATATCATAGTCGACGATCGGGCGGAGAATCCTTCTGATGCCCAAATCAGGGATGGCACCGGTTTGACGCCCTCTCCGAAATGGCATCGTCACAGCACACGCTACATAGCGTTGGAACAGCATCGGCACGTCCCCTGAACTCATTCCCCGATGTTCCGCCCCCGATGGGCCGAGTTCCCGACCGCGCAGGGGACGTGTGGTCTCAGCGGTCACAAAACCAGCGTGGCAGATGCGGACTGTGTCCAGTTCCACCATGGTCAGTCAGGAGCCTTGCGGCTGGCTGGGGGGCGTCCGCGGGGGCTGAGGGGGACTGGTGGGAGTGGCCAGGAGGTAGCCAGGGGGTGGTCAGGGTGGCAATATTTGGCAAGTCAGGTCCGCGCATGGCCGGCGCCGTGTGCATGCGTGGCCACGGACCTGCCCATTCTCCAGCCATTTATATAATGGGAGCCGGGAGTTTTACTTGGTCGCAGGATCGGTGAGGGTTCGGCACTGATTTTGGCGTTGTAAAACGCCAAAATTCCCATGCCGGCGTCTGGACTTAGCCTGAGAAATGGTAAATCCAGCCCATGGTTCCCAGGAATTGATCACATGGTAGGACACCAAATCACGTCACTCAAGATACCTGAAATATCTCAGGACTGTAGCTTGATCTTAGCATTGATTTTTCAGCTTTGCTCACTGGTGAGCACCCATCTGTAATCACTGATAACAACAGCAATCGTGGAAATAGGTACATCCAACTCAATGAAAGCAGTCGCCCCAAAGGCTGATGAGAGTTTTACTCTGTTTGGAGTCCCTCAACTGCTGAGAAGTGTCAATAAATCCCATTCAACAATGAAGAATTCCATCAATTTGCTTAAAGCCTGGGGCTGGATTCTCTGCCGGTAACCCAGGGGTTTTTCGATGGCGTGGGGCTGCCCCACGATGGGAAACCCCAGTCACCAGCCGGCGTAAGGGAGCATCCCGCTGGCAGGGTGAAAGAGAAATGTGGCGCGGCGGGGCGGAGAATCCAGCCCCTGGACTTTGCTCAACAAGGACTTGCAACCCTTTGGCCGAGAGCTAATGGAGAAGTCAAGAGATTTACGTGCACCTTGAAAAAGGTGATACACACAGCTGAAGCTGAGAGAAATTGGTGGAAGCAACAGCTTTATCGCTTTCTTCACCATTGCAGAGCAACTCCTCACGCGACCACTGCAAAGCCTCCTACGGCACACACCTTTGCCCAATCTATACACACACACACGGCCTACTGAGCTACCCTGTGGAGCTGCTGATCAACATAAACGCAAACCCGATGGAGAACAGAAGAACTCAATGGGAGCAAATGAAGAATGAAACATGAAATTTAGAGCTGCACCACTAAAACCAGGTGATAAAGTGCATTTATTTGGGAAGTAAACAACCCCCTAGAACATCTAGCCTTTTCTTGTGACCAACACAAAATGATCAATGATCATTGCTAAGAGCAGATGGCAAATCACCACAAGGAACGCATCCCAGCATATAAAATATATTAATAACACATGAGTCTTCCATACTTGGGAGTGAATAGGAAAAGATTCAGTGTCATCAGGAATTGGGTAAGCACAGTTTTGTACATGTGTGCACTTCCTTTGCAAGGCTTGCCCCTTCCGCACCATTGCTCCAGTGTAAATGTTCATCTGCTGTACCCTCAGTCAAAATACTGCAAATCACAAATACAGCATTGAGCCCCTCTTTCAAACTAACTGATTCAGTGGAAGTTGCACTGCAGACTTACAGAGAGGGACACTTACATCAAGCATGTAGAGTATGAAAGGCATTGGAGGTGTGGCAGGTTTAAAGGTGGACAAGTCGCCAGGTCAGGATGAATTGTGTCCCAGGCTGCTATGGGAGGCGAGGGAGGAGATTGCAGCGCTCTGACCCAAATTTTTAATTCCTCCCTCCCTCCCTGGTACTAACCCTCCCCAGCCCCCTCCCACCCAGGCACTCACCCTCCCGGCACTCACCCTCCAGAGGACTGGAGACCAGCTTCCAGAGGACTGGAGACCAGCTAATGTGGTCCCACTATTTAAGAAAGGTTGTAGAGATAAGCCAGGGAACTACAGACTAGTGAGTCTCACGTGAGTGCAAGAGAAACTATTGGTGAAAATTCTGAAGGCGAGGATCTAGCTCCACTTGAAGAGGCAAGGTTTGATCCGGAATAGTCAGCATGGCTTTGTCAGAGGGAGGTCATGCCTAATAAACTTGATTGAATTTTTTGGGTATGTGACCAGGAGTGTAGATGAGGGTAGTGCAGTTGATGTCGTTTACATTGTTATGTGCCAGGTTTTAGAGAACCCCAAAGTGTATCATGGATTTCACCTGACCCACAACTTTTAATAGATTGTGGTATGGGGAGTACATGGCCCACACTACAGGTGCGGTACTGTAGAAATGGAAAAGTACTTTTTAAAGCAAAACAATGTTTATTCTATGAACTCAAGTTAACCTTTTTAAAACATACAGTGAACATCTTAGCAATCATTAATTCAAATACAACCCCCAAAGAATACAATACTAAGTAATCCTTAAGCTGTCCTTTTAATATCCATAAGACTTAAAAAAGAACTTTTAACAGAAGCACATCAGGTTAAAGTCACTACTGAGAGCAGTTATTCGTTTTAAATCACCAAAGGATCGATTTACAGTCTTTAGATTACAGAGAGAGAGACTCATACACCTTCTGGCTGTGACTGCAGCTATCCAGCTCTGAAAACGAAACTAAAACACATCCTGCAGAAAACAGCCTAAAACGAAAGTTAAAAGCTGACAGACAGCCCAGCTCCACCCACACTCTGACATCACTGATAAACACCCATTTCTTAAAGGTACTCTCACATGACAACATGGATTTCAGCAAAGCCTTTGACAAGGTCCCACATAGGAGGCTTATAAAGAAGGCAAATGCACATGGGATACAGGATAACTTGATAAAATGGATTCAAAGTTGGCTTAGCTGTCGGAGACAGAGGGTGATGAGAGACAGCTGCTTTAGTGAGTGGAAGCCAGTGCCCAGTGGCGTACCACAAGGATCTGAGCTGGGTCCCCTATTGTTTGTCATTCATAAAAATGACATAGATGACTATGTGGGGGATAGGATCAGTAAGTTTGCAGATGACATAATATTGACCTGGTGGTCAACAGTGAGGTTAAGTGTCTTGAGTTATAGGAGGATGGTCAAATGGACAGAAAAGTGGCAGATGGAATTTAATCCGGAAAAGTGTGAGGTGATACACTTTGGAATGATTAATTTGACAAGGAAGTATTCAATGAATGGCCTTACACTGGGAAGTTCCAAGGAACAAAGAGACCTTGGTGTGTTTGTCCATAAATATCTAAAGGCAGAAGGGCAGGTTAATAGGGTGGTGAAAAAGGCATCTGGGACACTTGCCTTTATTAACCGAGGCATAAATTACAAAATCAGGGAGGTCATGCTGGAGTTGTACAGAACTTTGGTGAGGCCACAGCTGGAATACTCGTCGCCACATTATAGAAAGGATATGATTGCACTGGAGGGGGTGCAGAGGCAACTCACCAGGATGTTGCCCGAGATGGAACATCTAATTTATGAAGAGAGGCCGGATAGGCTTGTGATGTTTTCTCTGGAGCAGAGAAGACTGAAGGGTGACCTGATTGAGGTGTACAAGATTATGAGGGGCATGGACAGGGTGGATAGGGAACAGCTGTTCCCCTTAGTTGAAGGGTCAGTTACGAGGGGACACAAGTTCAAGATGAGGGGCAGGAGGTTTAGAGGAGGATTTGAGGAAAAACCTTTTTACCCAGAGGGTGGTGATGGTCTGGAACACACTGCCTGGGAGGGTGGTATTGGCGGGTTGCCTCACATCCTTTAAACAGTACCTGGATGAGCACTTGGCGCATCTTAACAGTCAAGGCTCTGGGCCACGTGCTGGAAAATGGGATTACATAGGCAAGTCAGGTGTCTTTCATGCGTCGGTGCAGACTCGATGGGCCGAAGGGCCTCTTCTGCACTGTATTATTCTGTGATTCTGTGATATAGCACGTTACTGAGCATCTGTGAAAGAGTACTGGCAGGAATAAACACCACACAAGATCATGTGGAAAGGTCTGGCACAGGAAAGGTGGTGCTGAGGTGCTAAAGAAGAAACTTATTAGAAAAATCACGCCATGTGGCATAAACGGGGTGCTGCTTTTGGTTCTCGACTTGCTAATATCTTCATTAACAAACTCTGCTGCAGGCCAAGGCTGCTCCTAGCAAGTGAACCAAGGCAGATGGTGGGCCAGCAGTGTATTAACAGCTGTCGAATGTTTGAGGAAATGGCTTTCACCATTTCTGGCCATGAATCTCAGGGGCTTTGACAAGGGCATGTTTGGAAGCCCAATGCCGCCACCTAGTAACTATCTTCCATTTATAATCATATTTCACTTGCTAAATCCCTTTCTAATCCCAACAACAGCAACATTTGCAAAACCACTATGTGATGCATTTAAAGTCTTACGATCTTATGGAATCCGTCATAAGTTCCATTCCTTTTCTTTTCCTTGAGGCTCTCAAAATGGTGACTTTGATATGGCCGCTTTGCAACAGCTCCATTAGAAACCTGCATTTCTATAGCACCCTTAGCATCATCAAACATCTCAAAGTGCTCCACGGGAGACAAATCAGGCAAAACTTGAGCCTGCGTCAATGGGAAAGGAATTAAATCAGGTCACCAAAAGCTTGGTTAAAGAAGTTTTAACCAATTACACCATTACACGTGAGAACACCACCCACCAGATACGCGGTACATACTCGTGCGACTCGGCCAACGTTGTCTACCTCATACGCTGCAGAAAGGATGTCCCGAAGCGTGGTACATTGGCGAGACCATGCAGACGCCGTGGCGACGAATGAACGGACATAGCTCGACAATCACCAGGCAGGAATGTTCCCTTCCAGTCGGGGAACACTTCAGCAGTCAAGGGCATTCAGCCTCTGATCTCCGGGTAAGCGTTCTCCAAGGCGGCCTTCAGGACGCGCGACAACGCAGAATCACCGAGCAGAAACTTATAGCCAAGTTCTGCACACATGAGTGCGGCCTCAACCGGGTCCTGGGATTCATGTCGCATTACATTCATCCCCCACCATCTGGCCTGGGCTTGCGAAATCCTACCAACTGTCCTGGCTTGAGACAATTCACACCTCTTTAACCTGGGGTTACCCCTATCTCTGGATCTGTAAAGATTCAATTACCTGCTAATGCTCGCATTCTAAGCATTATCTGGCATCTTTGAATTTGTCTATATATATATGTTTCTGGAACATACCTCTTCATTCACCTGAGGAAGGAGCAGTGCTCTGAAAGCTAGTGTTTGAAACAAACCTGTTGGACTTTAACCTGGTGTTGTAAGACTTCTTACTTGGTTAAATAAGTCATTTTTGAGGAATATCTTAAAGGGCAGGGCGAGAGTAGCAGGGCGATAGGGAGGTTTTTGCAGGGGAATTCTGGAGTTTAGTTGCCTAGACTGCGGAAGACATGGCCACAAAGGTTGAGAGATCAGAACTAGATGAGCAAAGGTTTCACAATGGTTTGTGCGGCTGAATGAAGTTGTAGAGATCGGGGGAGGTAGGCCTTTGGTAGTATTTCAAGTTAAGGATGGGGAGATACATTTGACCTTTTCTTGTGTTCTGATACAGAAAGCCATGTGGTGAAGGATAGAACCCAAACCAATCTTTACACAATTACCTCCTAACCCAGACTCCACAATTTCAGTCTGCTCACAGTTCATGCCCATCACCTAAAGACAATGAAACACAATTTGGGATCAGTAAGATTCACACATTAGCAGTTGGAAGAGAGCACATCCTGAGTGAGACACGACTAGTGTGAGTAATTCTATTTGGGAATGTATGTAAGAGTCCTTCTTGTGCATTTCCTTTGTTCACTTTCCTTTTATTTTATTTTTATTATTTTGATTCGTGGACCCATAATCTGCACGTGCCTGTAAGACGAAAGTGCTGCTCAAACATCCTGCTTGTCAGGACATTGTGTTCCCAGGCTTTGTATTTTGGAAAGTTGACATCAGACTCCTCAGCACCGAGTGCATCTTAGGAATCAGCTTTAGCGAGACTCGGTTCGATTGGTTAACTTCCGTGAATGTGGGGTTCTGATCAGTTAGTTCACAGATGACACAAAAATTGGAGGTGCAGTAAATAGCGAGGAGGAAACCCTTAGATTACAGGATAGACATAGACAGACCGGTCAGTTGGGCAGAACAGTTTAGCTCATGCCCTTAGAAAGCGTAGCATATCCTAGTGGCAAGACTATCCAAGAAATCATTGCAGAAACAAAGGGTGGAATTCTCCGTTAGCCGACGCCGAAATAGGGAAAGGCAATTGGGTGGAGAATCGGTTTTGACGCCAAAATCGTGGCAGATGTCAATTTGACGCCAAATCGCAATTCCCCATCACCTCGACAGCGGCGTCAATGCCTTCCGGATCGCACGTACAGTAGACATTGTTTGCATATGATTAGCATTCTCCAGGGACTCCGTGATTCTCTGCTCCGATGGGCCAAGTTCCCAACGGCGCGGTTAACTTGTGCTTTTAAAAATCATGAAACTGGCGTCGAGAGAGGAGGTACGGAAGGTGTCCAACATTGCCATAGTTTGCTGACAGTTGTGCTGCTGGTCGGGGGGCCTCTGCCAGGGTTGGGGGAAGTAGTGGGGTGTGGCCAGAGGTGGGCTGTGAGGTCAGGGTGGAAGGGCACGGAACACCATTGCTGCAGCTGGCAAGGCAGCCATGCAGCTGCACACACCGCTACCAGCCCAGTTTGAACTTAGCGCCACGGGTCATATAGGTGCCCCCCCCGGGGCACTCACCCTAGGTACCCTCTGGCCCCCGCCAACCCATCAGCTGTATTGGCGTGCTCCAGCACAACCAGTGCCATCTTCTTGGCTGGGATAAGTGTGTGTGTGGGGATTGTAATGTGTGTATGTGGCTGCAGCGTGTCAGCCTCCTGAGTGTGCCCAAGTCCAAGTCATATATAGACGTGTGAAATAAAAGTGATGCCTGACATTGAGACCTGCAACACAGCAATAACCACATCTCACCTGAGAAAACAGCTTTTACCCACCTTGGTGTTTTGTTCCCGAATCAGTTACGAGTGGCGTACCACAAGGATCTGTTCTGGGGCCGTTATTGTTTGTCATTTTTATAAATGACCTAGAGGAGGGCACAGAAGGTTGGGTGAGTAAATTTGCAGACGACACTAAAGTCGGTGGAGTTGTAGACAGTGTGGAAGGATGTTGCAGGTTACAGAGGGACATAGATAAGCTGCAGAGCTGGGCTGAGAGGTGGCAAATGGAGTTTAATGTAGAGAAGTGTGAGGTGATTCACTTTGGAAAGAAAAACAGGAATGCAGAATATTTGGCTAATGGTAAAATTCTTGGCAGTGTGGATGAGCAGAGGGATCTCGGTGTCCATGTACATAGATCCCTGAAAGTTGCCACCCAGGTTGATAGGGTTGTTAAGAAGGCCTATGGTGTGTTGGCCTTTATTGGTAGAGGGATTGAGTTCCGGAGCCATGAGGTCATGTTGCAGCTGTACAAAACTCTGGTACGGCCGCATTTGGAGTATTGCGTACAGTTCTGGTCGCCTCATTATAGGAAGGACGTGGAAACTTTGGGACGGGTGCAGAGGAGATTTACCAGGATGTTGCCTGGTATGGAGGGAAAATCTTATGAGGAAAGGCTGATGGACTTGAGGTTGTTCTCGTTAGAGAGAAGAAGGTTAAGAGGTGACTTAATAGAGGCATACAAAATGATCAGAGGGTTAGATAGGGTGGACAGTGAGAGCCTTCTCCCGCGGATGGAGGTGGCTAGCACGAGGGGACATAGCCTTAAATTGAGGGGTAATAGATATAGGACAGACTTCAGAGGTAGGTTTTTTACGCAAAGAGTGGTGAGGCCGTGGAATGCCCTACCTGCAACAGTAGTGAACTCGCCAACATTGAGGGCATTTAAAAGTTTATTGGATAAGCATATGGATGATAATGGCATAGTGTAGGTTAGATGGCCTTTAGTTTTTGACTTCCCATGTCGGTGCAACATCGTGGGCCGAAGGGCCTGTACTGCGCTGTATCGTTCTATGTTCTATGTTCATCCCACTCTTTATGTAGCTACATTTAGTTCATGCTATAGAGCTTGATTTTTCTCAGACATTTTTCCTGTGGCAATTGAGCAACAACCTTCTGAAAATCCACACACACACTCTCACACCCCCTATAACAGCTTGTTTACAAATACACTTATATTGACCGACTCGAATTAATTGCATGGAGCAATACTGACACCTACAGTTGTGTTAGTGATCCTCACGATTACGTTATCTTATTAGAGGAAATCACTTGTTACAGATGCTTTGCTCACTCAAGAATTTGAGGATAAATCATGCCGTCCTGTACCTCCAGTGAGGGTATCATAGCACAAAGGCATCTTGGATTGGAGAATGCTGTAGACCTATCGGTGGCCCTCAGCTCAACTAGGAACACAGGTTTGCTGAATTAACCCTGGTATAAATATACATTTTTATTTGTTCATTTGTTTTTACATTTTTATGCTAGTGAGAGCCACGGATGATGACTGAACATCTATAACACTAGTAGGTGAATATGTTCAGTACTGTAACTTTAAAATGCAGTCATGCACACAAACACACACTCACGCGATTTAATATTCAGGAAAAAGAGGGAAGTTGGAGGAGGAAAGATCGAGAGGCTGGTTTAGCACAGTGGACTAAATAGGTGGCTTGCAACGCAGAACAATGCCAGAGGCGTGGGTTCAATTCCCGTACCCAATTCCCCGAACAGGTGCCGGAATGTGGCGACTAGGGGCTTTTCACAGTAACTTCATTAAAGCTTACTTGTGACAATAAGTGATTATTATTATTAGATAGTGAATGGTTAATTACAATGGTCCAGATTTTATAATTGGGATGACGATAGAACTGTCAACGCTCACCATCATTGTAAGTGTTAAATTGACAACAATTTCTGGTATCTGTTCAGGTGCAGAGATTCAGATGTCTCTGTTAGTGACTTCCTGATCTTTAACAGGGTGCGCTGTTGAAGACTCGCAAATGAACAGCATTTGAAATCACTTGAAGTAGCATCAACTTCCCCTTCTTATACCATAAGTGTCACTGTAAAATACTTTGCAAAAATTGCACCTTGTTGAACAGAGTGTAATGGGAATTTTAATAGCCTGCTTATTCATGATCACTGCAGAATCTCTCCTGCTCTGAGAACTAACCTTAAAGTTGTCAAATTTCTCAATTATCTAAAAAGAATCTACCAATAATTAATACAACATAAGTTTCCAAAGCTTTTGTGATATTTCAGCTTCTACCTTAATTCCAATTTTCAGTTTGCTTTCTGTGAAATGATCAAAAAATTAACGATGATCAGTGCTTTTTACTTCCAGGATTTCTGTCTGTGGGAATTCTTCAGTGTGATTGGTTTCTAGATTACATTACTTTTGGTCAATGCCAGAGATCCCCTATAGTTGCCGTCAGAATCATATTAACATTGGGATACGTGAAATCCATGCCACAAAGATTGTTAGAGTTATGGGGAAATTAGCAGCCCTGCCACTTCACCCTCGACCCATAAAATCCAGGCTTAAATTTCCTTACTTTTTTTAAAGAGTTTTAAAAAAAGGGTATTTAATTTTGCTGCTGTGTTCAATCTCTGCAAATGGAAACTGCAGTTTCTACAATACCCTTACTAAAAGTTAACATTTTCCTCCTGGGAATATATACAATTCCCTCCTTTCCTGCTTCTTTCAAACAATAGTATTAAGATAATGAACTTCAGACAGGAAGGTTGAAGCTGGTTTCATACATTTTTTCAAAGGCAGCGGGGTAGGATTTTCCATACCTTCAGGCTGGCGGGGTCTTCCAGTCTCACCGAAGGTGTCCCCTCCACAGCGGGTTACCCGGTGACGGTTTAGGCGAGCCACACAAAACACAGTAGGCATCAGCGGGACAAGAAGATCTGACCGGCAGCCAATCACGAGCCACAGGGAGTCTGAAATTCTCGCCGTGACTACAGAGCTGTTATATTCAAGAAATAGAAGTAGAAAGATCATGGGTTGGATTCTCCAGAAAATGGGGCTATGTCCCCACACCAGCATAAAAACGCTGGAGTTTTAGTCTGTAGCTATTCAGCTACCTGCAGGGGGCTGGCAGGGCCCCGGAGTGCTTCTCACAGCTTCAGCTGTGGATGCGGGGACCCACACTTCCGGTTCCAAGTCCACGATTACGCACAGTGGCTGCCTCAAGCGGCCGCGCCGAACGCGATGGCTGACTCAGCCGGCGGACCTGGACGAGGAAAGAAGGTCCCAGCGATTGGCCCCGTGCCGCTACATATAACATGCCCGATCACCGCCCCGGTATTTGATCCGCCCCGCCCCCCACCAGGGTACTTGGTCCCCGCGCCCCCCAATAGGGGCTGCCACACGAGGTTCTCGATCGGCCAGATGTGGTTAGAACCAGGCCTCCGGGAACTCGGCCTGTTTTGCCTGGAGAATCGTTGGGGGGTCCTCTGTCAATAGCCCCTCAGCCACGCCGCGTAATCCGCGCGCGAGCGATTCTTCAGGGACAGGAGAATCGCGGGAGTGTAACCGGCCCCAAACCAACATTGCTAAAGTTCAGATGATTACACAGCCTTCTCCACTGCTGATGTTTTCTCATTCAGATAAACACCGAATGTATATAAACCCAGCACCATAGATAGGTTTCTCGAAACCAAAATACTGAAAAACAGATGGGTCTTAACAACAATCAATTATGGTTGTCATGACCACCATTACTGAGACTAGTGGACTATTCCGGAATTAATCAGTGAAACTAAATGCCACCAGCTGCCTTGGTGAGATTATGGGATTCCTTCCCATCCCGAGCCCCAACCACACAGGACTTCCCCCAACCCAAAGACCAAACTCTCATTCCTGAACTGACCTCCCAACACAGCTAAACCCCCGTCCTCAACCCAAACTCCCAATTTGATGTATTCCTGGAGGCTTCTTTAGTTGAACAAAATAACTTTATTTACAAGGTTGCTTCATTAGGTGCAGGGTTCCCGAGGTGCTCAATGTATTGTGTCCAGTCCTCTGGAGGAGACAAATGGGTCCATTCACCTGAAGAGAGACATTCTGGTGAATATATATTTTTTTCAGACTTCAACAAAAGCACGATCCTCACAGATGTTGGGTTAGAGGCAGCACCTGGGTCATTTATCCTCTTCGCCAGATGTAAAGATGTACTCCCAGATGCTTGTTTAGTTAAACAAAAGAACTTTATTTGCAAGGTTGCTCCATTAGCGGCATGTTTCCAGCTAGTCCATTGTATACTCCGCTACGAGAAGAGATCCTCCCCTAGTGAGATTACCCACTCTTTGTGGTGTTTGCTTGTTCAGACCACGTGACACTTACTCAGTGAGGGTCCTCTTAAAGTGACAATCATCACAGCCTCGGTGAAAGCTGCGCTGCCGGGATCTCCCTCAGCCTAAGTCAGGAAATTTGGACGAAACAGGCACGGAAGATATTTGAGACAGGTAATTAGGTACGGAGTGGCAATCCGACACTGATTGCCACTCTGGGGAAGTTACGGCCCATTGATTTCTTATGGATCACGAGAAAGAGCTGAGCTAATTGTACACAGGTTTGGCTAAATTGCTCAGCCCATTGCCCTGAACGCTGAAACGAAACCCCTCTGTACAAACTATCCCAGAAACCTCAGTTACCATCCCTTAATCTTGCATTCTCCATCATTGAAATAATTCTTCAAAATTTATGATACCTGACTTGTCACAGGGATACAGTAGAGTACCAAGACAGAGGGCGTTCAACTACATTGAGTTCCAAGGGAGTAGGACGAAGCTGGATAGCCTCAATTTAATGCTGGGAGCATGATAGCTAAGACTGATGAGTTAAGCATGTGGATTGACACAGTGATATTGTTGCCATCAAAGAGGAATGGTTCAGAGAGGGGCATGATCGCCCTGATCTCTTCCTGCAATGATGAGCCAGAGCAGCAAATGAGGTAAGTACAGCCTCAGTGGGACATTATCTACCAAGGCCAGTAAAAGAAAGCAGGCATCGAGAAAGACCCCATTATACACACGCAAATTCAGTCTCTGTTTTATACATGTTAAATCGTGCCCTTTATTAAAATAAGGCAGGATCTAGCCAAAGTGGACTGAGAACAGTTTCTTATGAGAAAACCTATAGCAAAGCAGTGGGAGACATTCAAAAAGGAAATGGGAAGAGTAATAATAATAATAATCTTTATTAGTGTCACAAGTAGGCTGACATTAACACTGCAATAAAGTTACTGTGAAAAGCCCCTAGTCGCCGACTCTGGCACCTGTTCGGGTACACAGAGGGTAAATTTAAAATGTCCAATTCACTCAACAGAACGCCTTTCAGGGCTTGTGGGAAGAAACCGGAGCACCCGGGGAAACCCATGCAGACACAGGGAGAAGGTGCAGACTCCACTGAGACAGTGAGCCAAGCCGGGAATCGAACCCTGGCATTGTGGAGCAACAGTGCTAACCATTATGCTACCGTGCCACCTAATACGGTCCCTTTAGGGTGAAATGCAGGAGCAACAAGCCCAGAGAACCCCGGATGTTGAGGAATATTCAGAACTGGATAAGAAACAAAAGAGAGTTTTTTTGCACATTCAAAGGGGGCAAATCAGTGGAGTCTGGAAAGTACAGGGTGGAACTTAAGAAAGCAGTTCGGAGAGGAAAGAGCATGAAAAAGCACTGGCGAGTAAGATCAAGGGGAATCCCAAGAGATTCTATAAGTATATTGAGTTATGTTGGAGGTGTACAGAATTTTGGTCAGGCCACAGATGGAGTATTATGTTCAGTTCTGGTCGTCACACTACAGGAAGGATGTGGTTGCACTGGAGAGGGTGCAGAGGAGATTCACCAGGATGTTGCCTGGGATGCAGCATTTGAAAAAAGGCTAGATAGGCGTGGAGACATGATTGAGGTGTATAAAATATCAGGATGGATAGGAAATTGAAGGTCAATAATGAGGGGGCAGAATTTTAAGATGAGGGGCAGGAGGTTTAGAGGGGATTTGAGGAAAAGTATTTTCACCCAGAGGTTGGTGGGAGTCCCGAATGCACTACCTGGAAGGGTAATAGAGGTGGAAAACCTCACAACCTTTAAAATAGATGTGGATGAGCACTTGAAATGTAATAACGTTCAAGACATTTTGCCTAGTGCAGGAAAATGGGATTACTGTGGATTTTTGTAGTTTTGCCGGTGCAGGTTTGATGGGCTGAAGATTCTCGTCTGTGCTGTATGGCTCGATGGTGCTATCAATTCAGACATAAACATCGTCTGTGCTGTATGGCTCGATGGTGCTATCAATTCAGACATAAACATCTTCTGTGCTGTATGGCTCGATGGTGCTATCAATTCAGACATAAACATCTCGCTAGGCACATTGCAACACAAGGTGCTAAACATTTGAAGATTATAACGTGCACCAAAAACAATGGGCAGGGCTCTCCGATCCTGGGATGCCCAGTATGCGTTCCCCAATGCGATGGAGAATCGGACGTTGGGATTGGCAGCCAATGCCATGCTTCAACACCCCATTGGCAGCATGAACAAGTTCCACACCGTATGCCAGCGGGTGTTTGGAAATAAATGCGAATGGGTCGTAATGACCCATTCGCTTCTATTCATCGGGTCCAGTCCCCATGACCAGGAATCACATAGGTGAGGTGCACTTGTGGTCTCTACAATTGTGAACCTGACGTGGTGGACCTCGCCAAGGCCACGATGGTAGAGACCATCCAAGCCTATCCCCCCTGGCAATGCAGATCAGCCCCGAACCTGGCCCCCTACACCACACAGCAGCCCCCAACCCTCAAACTGCTTGTGTGTCCCCTGCACCCACAGATACTGGGTAATCTGCACCCCCAGCAGACCCCTGCAATAGCGGGACCCCCCCCCACATAGACCCCTGTAATGGGAGGACACCCTACAGGGACCCTTGTAATGGGAGGACCCCCACAGGGACCCCTATAATAGGGGGAACCCCCCACAGAGACCCACATAATAGGGGGGTCACTCCCACGGATGCGAGAAGTATGGAATCCCCCCCAAGGGACCCCTATAATAGGGGACACCCCCCCCCCAGGACCCCTGCAATCGGGGGATCCACCAGGGACCCTGTTCATAGGAGGACCCCCCCACAGGGATCCCTGTAATAGGGCCCCCCAGGAACCCCTATAATAGGGGATCCCCCCAGGAACCCCTTCATCAAGAAACCCCCTCCACACACAAAGACAACTCCTCCTCACCAAGCCTCACACAGTACCCCCTGCCCAGAAAAGAAGCCCCTTTCTGGAAGCTAGTGGGCAGTCCAGACAGGGGCTGTGGGAAGCATTATAGCTGTAATACTTACCTTGTAGCTCCACATGTCCTTTCCTCGATGGAGAACAACTGTGAACGCATCTAATTCCTACTGATCTATGTCTGCAATCCATTCAAGGCTTTAAAGTAGTGGTTTGTGATTGACAGCTCATCAATCTGGACACATCTGTTCAATTTTTGCTAAGTCACTCCTGCAGTAGAGTATCTAGGTATCTAGGGGTGATGTCGCTCCTGTTGTATTGATCTTCCACCTAGAGCCGTGTTTCCTTCGCCAAGCTGTCGGATAATTGTTTTCCAAGTGTGGAAGATGCGCATTTCCCATGGCTCCCATCTTGGACAACATTTCAAGTGTTGTGTCAGTTAAATAGAAGCTTCCTGAAAGTTCCAGCAGATTCCAAGTTCTGGTTTTCAGTGTAGCACCCCTCTCATGGTTTGCAGTTTCTGCTTAAAAGGTTGAAAGGTTGAGTAGATTAGGATTGTTTTCATTGGAAAGCTGGAGGTTGAGGGGGGATCTGATTGAGGTCTACAAAATTATGAGAGGTATAGACAGGGTGGATAGCAACAAGCTTTTTCCAAGAGTGGGGGTGTCAATTACAAGGGGTCACGATTTCAAGGTGAGAGGGGGAAAGTTTAAGGGAGATGTGCTTGAAAAGTTTTTTACGCAGAGGGTGGTGGGTGCCTGGAACGCTTTGCCAGCGGAGGTGGTAGAGGCGGGCACGATAGCATCATTTAAGATGCATCTGTACAGATATATGAACGGGAACAGAGGGAAGCAGATCCTTGGAAAATAGGCAACAGGTTTAGATAAAGGATCTGGATCGGCGCAGGCTGGGAGGGCCGAAGGGCCTGTTCCTGTGCTGTAATTTTCTTTGTTCTTTCTTTGTCTGTAAAATTATGCAGTTAGACGGACAGCTTTCTGCTGACCACATTATTCAGTTGCCCAATCAGTCAAATCACCAAGAAACCTGGTGCTTTAACTTGGTCAGGCCTCACACTGATCATCATGTTTCAGTTCGCCACGCACCCAATCTTTGTTTAGAGTTATGAAATACTTCCTTATTTTCCTGCCACTGCATCTCTACCATCTTATCTTTTAATCTATTTATCGAGTCCACTTTAGCAAACTGTCTTTGTTCCTTGTAATTGTTTTTATTGAAGTTCAAAATACGAGTTTTAGACACAATTTTCTCAATCTCCAACTTAATGTGAAATTATATTGTGTTATGATCACTCTTACCTGGAGCATCCTTTACTATGAGGTGATAAATTAATTCTGTCTCTTTACTCATTACCAAAATAGCCCATTTCCTGTTTGAAAATTCTAAAATAGCCCATTTCCTGTTTGAAAATTCTAAAAACCAAAAAACTCTATGAACTCACCTTTGAGGCTACTTTTATGAATTTGCTTTGTTTGGCTCTTTGTTCTGCACTGAATCTTCCTCCATCGCACACTCAGGCAATTCCAAATCCTAACCATATGTTGAATGTTTCTACCAATTCTCCTCGTAAACTTCCCGCCCCCCCCCACCAAGGAAAAATCTCAACTTCTCTAATCTATCCACATAACTGAAGTTTCTCATCCTTTAAACCATTCCCGTAAACCTTATCTGCGCTCTCTCAAATGTCTTCACATATTTCCTAAAGTGTGACGCCCAGAACTAGTTGCAATACCCCAGTTGAGGCCAAAGCAGTGTTCGATATGGGTTTAACAGAACATTCTTGCTGTTGGACTCTCTATCCCTATTACTAAAGCCCAATCTATAAGTTTGCGGATGACACGACTGTGGTGGGCCGCATCTCAAACAAAGACAAATCAGATGGTATACCGAAAACAACCTCTCTCTAAATGTCAGAAAGACCAAGGAACTGATCATCGACTTCAGGAAGCCTAGCACGACACGCACTCCCGTCTGCATCAATGGCTCTGAAGTGAAGATGGTCGATAGCTTTAAGTTCCTGGGGGTCACCATCACCAACTGTCCTGGTCCATTCACGTTGATGCAACAGTCAAGAAAGCCCAACAACGTCTCTACTTCCTACGGAAGCTAAAGAATTTCGGCATGTCTGCATCGACTCTCACCAACTTCTACAGATGTGCCAGAGAGCATCCTATCCGCCTGCATCACAGCTGGTATGGCAACTGCTCAGCCCAAGATCGCAAGGAACTACAGAGTGTGGCGAACTCAGCCCAACGCATCACACAAGCTTGCCACCCCCACATTGATTCTGTATACGCCTCCCGCTGCCTCAGGAAGGCAGTCAGCATTATCAGAGACTCCTCCCACCCAGGCATTGCCTTCTTCCACACCCTTCCATCAGGCAGAAGGTACAGAAGTCTGAAGACCCTCACATCTAGATATAGGAACAACTTCTTCCCCACAGCTCCAAACTTGTTAACGACTCCCCATCGGACTGATCTGTTACCTATAAGAACACTATTCATGAGCTCTTGCTCATATATTTGTTTTGTTTGGCTCTTTGTTCTGCACTGTAACCAATCACTGTTTGTCGATGTACCATTTGTCAATTTTCTCTGTCGATTATTCTTTTTGTCTACTACAGGGGCTGGTTTAGCACAGGGCTAAATCGCTGGCTTTGAAAGCAGACCAAGGCAGGCCAGCAGCACAGTTCAATTCCCGTACCAGCCTCCCCAAACAGGTGCCGGAATGTGGTGACTAGGGGCTTTTCACAGTAACTTCATGTGAAGCCTACTTGTAACAATAAGCCATTTTCATTTTCATGTACGTACTGTGTACGTTCCCTCGGCCACAGAAAAATACTTTTCACTGTACTTCAGTACGTGACAATAAATCAAATCAATCAATCAGGATACTGTATGTTTTATTAACCACACTCTCAACCTTTCATGTCACCTTCAATGACTTAAGTACATATACACCCAGGTCCCTCTGCTCATGCACCATCTTTACAATTGCACCCTTTATTTTATACTGTCTCCAAGTTCTTCTGATCAAAATGAATCACTTAACATTTCTGCATTAAACTTCATTTTCACTTGTCCTCCCATTCCACCTACCTGTCTATGTTCTTTTGAAGTTCTGCACAGTCCTCACAGTTCATAATGCCTCCCAAGTTTTGTGTTATCTGCTAATTTTGAAATTGTTCCCTGTGCACCAAGGTCTAGTCATTGATATATATCAGGAAAAGCAATGGTCCCAACACTGACCACTAGGGGCCTCCACCACAAACCTTCCTTCAACGCGAAAAGCATCCATTAACCACTGGTGTACCTGTTTCCTGTCACTCAGTTAATTTTGTATCCGTGTTGCTGCTGTTCCTTTTTATTCCATGTGCTATAAAATTTGCTCACGTCTGTTGTATGGTATCGTATCAAATGCCTTTTGTAAATCCATGTACACTACATCCACAGCACTGTCTTCATCAGGCCTCTCCGTTACCTCAGCAAAAAACTCCAGAAACTTTGTTCAGCAAGATATTCACATAACAAACCTGTGGTGGTTTTCCCCTCAATAACTCACATTTGCCGAAAGAACTACCATTTTTTTCCCCAAATTAGTATTTCTAGCTGTTTCCTCACCACCAAAGTTAAATCGACTGGTCTGTAATTGCTGGAGCTATCCTTACAAACCTTTTTGAACAATGTTGTCACATTGCAATTTTCCACTCCTCTGACACCTCACCTGAGACTAGGGAAGACTGGAAGATTATGGCAAGCAGCCCTGCAATTTCCACACTCACTTCCTTCTCCCTTAGATCCACCTCATCCAATCGTGGGGCCTTATCAACTGCAAGTATAGCAAACCTACCTAATACCCCCTCCTTATCAATTTTAAACTCTTCAGGTGTCTGAATTACCCCCTCTGTCATCTTGGCCTGTGCAGGTCATGATGGCAGAGGAGGTAATTCAGACACCTGGTCAAGACATTTAATACCTCAGCTATACGGTGAGCAGCATGGTAGCACAGTGGATAGCACTGTGGCTTCACAGCGCCAGGGTCCCAGGTTCGATTCCCTGCTGCGTCACCGTCTGTGCGGAGTCTGCACATTCTCCCAGTGTCTGTGTGGGTTTCCTCTGGGTGCTTAGGTTTCCTCCCCCAGTCCAAAGATGTGCAGGTTAGGAGGATTGGACATACTACATTGCCCTTAGTGTCCAAAAAAAAAGGTTAGGAGGGGTTATTAGATTACGGGGATAGGATAGAAGTGAGGGCTTAAGTGGGTCGGTGCACACTTGATGAGAAGAATGGCCTCCTTCTGCACTGTATGGTCTATGTTCTACCCTTTGTCTCCCTGTGTAAATCCCCATTCTAATCCCTAATTGGTCCTCCTTCTCCTTTTACCACCCTTGTGCTACATAAATGCCGAAATAAAACTTTGGGATTCCTTTCTAGCTGCCAATCTCTTTTCGTACTCTCTCTTAACTTTGCTTACTTGCTTTTTCATTTCCTCTCTGAACCTTTCATATTTAGTCTGGTTCTCAGTTTGATTATCCACCTGACATCCGCCATAATTCCCAGTATCACAAGTTCTACTCATAACAAATCCCATCATCAGAATCATTCTGTGCATCTACCCTATACACTCTCTATAGATTTAATACTCTTTCTACAATGGGTCATCAAAAACTGAGCACAGTATTCTAAGTGTGCCCTAGCCTTGCACAAATGCATCAATAGGTCATGTAGCCCTGAGGTGCAGTGTGTTAGGAATACCAACAGTAAGTAGAGGGAGTTTACCTCCACAGCCCCTTGTGAGATTTAGTATGACTATTAACTTGGGAGCTGGAGAATAAATGTCATCTTCTCAGGAGGAATATAATGATTTCATCAGATGCTTAATACTCCCGAAAATATCTAGGATCATTATTGCTTTTAGGAAAGTCAGGGCATTGAACAGCCTTCTGGAAAACTGTTTTTGTAGCCATCTTGTTGACTCGAGAGAAGGTTTGAGTGACACCAGCAAACCTTTTGAGTCACAGAATGTTTACTGCACAGAAAGAGGCCACTTGGACAATCATGTCCACGCCAGCCAAATAATGAGCCAGCCAGCCTGATCCCATTTCCAACATTTGGTCCATTTAAATATGGTTTCCATGGGCCTTGAATGAAAGCCACAAATATGGTGCAGTGACCTGCTTCAATGTATAGATTAAGATCACTCCCACTGCTTTTGGTAAATCTCAGCATAAACATCCAATATCATTGATATTTGTAACAAACATTTGACCAGGTTAGCTGAACTGTACAACAGCTGGTTAAATAATATGATTCATACATTCAATTAACGTTCTCAAACAATGTATATATTGGTTGAAACTTTTGCTCAATTGAAATAAAGACTGGATGGAGATAGATGAGGTCTATCTTCAAGGGAAAACACAACAAATAAGCTCAAGATTCAGTAATTCTACAACTTAATAGCTGTCTGTGAGCATTTATACAGTTAATTCTGAAAGATTAATGGATTATAAAAATGCATTTGGATAAATTACTTTAGATGGCCAAGCACCAGCTAATTCAGTTTCAAACGTGATGCGTTTTGAGCAGGACCAATTTATTCAAATTAAATTGACTCTTTTTCAGTTTATATTGTACTGGAAATCTCAGGATCCTCTCAACGAGAAGGGCCATGTAATGAATTTTCTGCTGATTAGACTATCAGAAGGGCAAAGTAATTCAGGGTTACAGTCTTTAATGTCAAGTGTGTAGAGTAAGGTTTGAAATTTAATAAGCTTTTCCAGGTTGAAATATTTTCCTCCCTTATTTATCTCATGAAAGGAACAAGAAACGAGAGGGCATTGATTTAAAATGTAACCCTAATAAAGCAACTCAAACTGAGCAGTCTCTATTAATAGTCACTTGGGCAAATGTGGATTCATTAAGAAAAGCGTTTTTGTTTGTTAACAGGTTTGTTAAGGGCAAATTGTGTTTAACTTGCTTGAGCAAAGTTATAGCTCATGGAACACAAGGGACAATAGCAACACGGATACAAAATTGGCCGAGTGACAGGAAACAAAGACAAGAGGTGAGCAGTGTTTTTCAGATTGGAATACGTTTAACGGTGGAGTTCCCCAGAGATCAGTGTTTGGACACCTGCTCTACCCGATATATATTATATTGTGACCTGTACAGGACACAATTTCAAAATTTGGAGATGGTTTGAAACTTGGAAGAATTGTGAGCTGTGAAACCTCAAAAGGACATGGACAGATGGGTGGAATGGGCAGGCAGGTGGCAGATGAAGTTCAATGTAGAGAAATATGAAGTGAATCATTTTGGCAGAAAGGATACTGAGAGACAAAATCGACTAAAGGAGTGCAGGAGCACTGGGTGTATATGTGCATTGATCAATGAGGGTGGTGGGACAGATTGAGAGCAGTTAATAAAGCACTTTGTGAATAGGGGAGTACAGTGCGGGAGCAAGGAGGTTATGTTGAATTTGCGCACGTCACTCGTTCAGCCTCAGCTGGAGAATTGTTGGGTTCAGTTCGGGACGCCGCGCTTTAGGAACGATGTGAAGGCATCGGAGAGAGTACAGAGAAGATTCACGAGAAAGGTTCCAGCGATGAGGAACTTCAATTTGAAGATAAATCGGAGAAGTTGGGACTGTTCCACTTGGAGAAAAGAAAACTGAGAGGAGATCTGATAGAGGTTTTCAAAATCATGAGGGATCTAGTGAGAGTAGATAAGGATAAACCGTTCCCACTCATGAAAGGAACAAGAAACGAGAGGGCATGGATTTAAATTAATTGTCAAATGAAGCAATAGTGACATGAGGAAAAGCTTTTTCACGCAGGGAGTGGTGAAGACAGTGGGGTGGAGGCAGGTTCACTCAAAACATTCAAAAGGCTGTTATCTGAAAGGAAATAGAAACGTAAAGTATAGGAGCAGGACTAGGTCATTCAGGTCTTCGAGCCTGCTCCGCCATTCATTATGATCAGGGCTGATCATCCAACTCAGTAACCTGTTCTCACTTTCCTCTCATATCCATTGATCCCTTTAGCCCAAGAATGTGCAGGGTTGCAGGGAGAATGGCATTCAGTGAATTGTTCATTTGGAGAGTTGGAGAGTTCTGTGATTCTGCGATACACGTTACTCCAGACCCACAGTAATGTGGTTGATTCTTAAATGCCCACTTAAATGGCCGGGGAAGCCACTCAGCTGTGTCAAACCGCTATAAAGTTGAAAAGGACTGAAACCTGACAGACTGTCCGGCATCGGCCCAGACACCAACAACAGCGCACCGGGCCCTGCCAAGTACATGTTACTAACATCAGAGACTGATACTAAAATTGGGAAAGCTGTCTCACAGACCAGTCAAGCAACAACCTGACATAGTCACGCAGACAGAATCATGCCTTACAGACAAAGTTCCAGATACCACCATCACCATTGCCTGTCCCCCCAGCAACACAGAGCGATCAGACATGGTATTATAATACCATAAGACATCGGAGCAGAAGTGGGCCATTCGGGCCCATTTGATCTGCTCCGCCATTCAATGAGATCAAGGCTGATCTGTAGCACAGTGGTATGCAGTGGCACTGGGAGTCTTCAATATTGACTCTGGGCCCCGTAAAGCCTCATGGCATCAGGCCCCCCCTCATGGCCCCCCCCCCCCCCCCCCCCCCCCGACTGTCGCGGCGCTGTACACAGTCCGCAGCCACCACACAAAGTCCCCGGAAACTGTGGGCGCACGTGCCCCACACTATCGGGAAGTCAGCCCATTGGGGGCGGAGCATCAGGGAAGAGCCTCAGGTGATGTCCTGAGGCCGTCCCAACGCCGCACTCAGCGATGACGCCATTTTTGATGGGGCGGAGCCTCCAAAAAACGGCGCCACCCCCGATTTCGGCATCAAAACGGATTCTCCGGCCAATCGCTGAATGCGATTCCAGCATCGACAATCGGAGAATCCAGCCCTATGTCTCTACTTATCGTACTCAAAAACTTTAAATCCAACCGATTTACTTATAATTCAAACCTCACCATAACCACTCATTACAACTGCATGAAGCTAACACCTTTACCCTTTTATCTCTCAGTTCTCTCAAACAAGCTGTCTCTAATAACCTTCCCCAATTTAAGAAATCATGGACACTCACACACAGTAAACTGCCACAATCTGTAACCTCATGGCCCAGCATATCCCCCACTCTACCATTATCAGCAAGCCAGGGATAAACCCTTGTTCAATGAAGAGTACAGGAGGGCATGCCAGGAGCAGCACCAGGCAGACCGAAAAATGAGGCGGCAACCTAGTGAATGTACAACGCAGGACTACTTGTGTGACAAAATACAAATGAAGCAAGCAATAAACAAGGATAAGCAATCCCACAATCAACAGATTAGACCAAAGTTAGGCAGTCCTGCCACATCCAGTCATGAATGGTGGTGGACAATTAAACAACTCACTGGAGGAGGAGGACGATCCACAAATATTTCCATCCTCAATGATGGGGGAGCCCAGCACATCTGTGGATTCGCAATCATAAGCAGCTCTGTCACAGTGATGTCACTCACTGGAAGGAGATGAGTGCAAGTTATCTGTGTGAGTAACTCACACTATGTCTTATGAACCACTGTAAATAGTTACCGTGTGGATAAATGTTATTGAGCAAAAGACCATTGCCTCCTGCACGATCTCTTCTGGAGTAAGAAGCCAACAGATCCTGAGATAAACTCCCGATAACAGATGGTGGCAGCAGTGACTGCACCCACAGAGCAACAGAAGAAAATGGAGAGAAAAGTCTCAAATGAAGACCTGCAACGGTGCAGAGCAGCGGGTGAAGATCTCCAAAGCCAATCCAGCAACTACACTGGAGACAAACTAACAACAGGGCAGTCCAGTGACTGGCAAGACAAGCAGCATGAGAAAAGGCTACCATTGACCAGGGTGAGAAATGGCTACTACTTTTCCCCTCCCTGAATCATTTCAAAATATAGATAGGGTGAGCAATGGCAAAGTTGTTTTACCCAGTACTGCAACGCCTCAGGTTTGCAAGTTAAGAGAAGAAAGATCAAGTTAACACTTTGTTACATGCTTTTGTAAGTATAGCACGTGATGTTCTGGTGGGTGTGCAAAGAGACAGCCCCCTATAAGAATGTCTGTTGGTCCTTTAACTCAAACTTCAGCCTTTGCAAAAATATCGTCATGGAGAGGGTGAAATTTAGTTGGCACAGTCAAAATCATGGTGAAGGGATTGGCACATTCATCAATGAATTGTACCACCTAGCTGAAGGTTGTGTGAATTGGACATTCTGAATTCTCGCTCTGTGTACCTGAACAGGCACCGGAATGTGGCAACTAGGGGCTTTTCAAAGTAACTTCATTGCAGCGTTAATGTATGCCTATTGTGGCAATAAAGATTATTATATTATTATGAGAATTTCGCTGATTTCTTACAATTTCAGGTAGATTTCAATTTAAGGAAGGTCGAAGAACTGGCCGAACAGGCTGAAGGCTAAAGGCAGAATACGCTTTATGGCAGAGATGCAAAGGAAAGTTCCCACGTACAGCCTTTAGAACATAGAACAGTACAGCACAGAACAGGCCCTTCGGCCCTCAATGTTGTGCCGAGCCATGATCACCCTACTCAAACCCACATATCCACCCTATACCCCTAACCCAACAACCCCCCCCTTAACCTTACACTTATTAGGACACTACGGGCAATTTAGCATGGCCAATCCACCTAACCCGCACATCTTTGGACTGTGGGAGGAAACCGGAGCACCCGGAGGAAACCCACGCACACAGGGGGAGGACCTGCAGACTCCACACAGACAGTGACCCAGCCGGGAATCGAACCTGGGACCCTGGAGCTGTGAAGCATTTATGCTAACCACCATGCTACCCTGCTGCCCCAACCTGATGAAACTTTTTTTTTAAATTCATGCAAGGGATGTGGGTGTCGGCGGCTGGGCCAGCATTTATTGTCCATTTCTATTTCCTCTGGTTGTGAGGCCATTTGGATTGGATTGGATTGTTTATTGTCACGTGTACTGAGGTACAGTGAAAAGTATTGTTCTGCGTGCAGCTCAGACAGATCATTCCATACATGAAAAGGGCAAACATAAAATACACATGATGTGGAGATGCCGGCGTTGGACTGGGGTGAGCACAGTAAGAAGTCTTACAACACCAGGTTAAAGTCTAACAGGTTTGATTCAAACACTAGCTTTCAGAGCACTGCTCCTTCCTCAGGTGAATGAAGAGGTAGGGGTTACCCCTATCTCTGGATCTGTAGAGACTTAATTACCTGCAAATGCTCGCATTCTAAGCACTGTCTTGCATCTTTGACTTTGTCTATATATATGTTTCTGGAACATATCTCTTCATTCATCTGAGGAAGGAGCAGTGCTCCGAAAGCTAGTGTTTGAAACAAACCTGTTGGACTTTAACCTGGTGTTGTAAGACTTCTTACTATAAAATACATAGTGTAAGTACATAGACACAGACATTGGGTGAAGCATTCAGGAGTGTAGTACTACTCAGTAGAGAAGATATGTGAAGAGATCAGATCAGTCCACAGAGGGTCATTCAGGAGTCTGGTAACAGTAGGGAAAAACTGAGAAGCAGTTTTTGAATTTGTTAGTGCATGTTCTCAGACTTTTGTATCTCCTGCCCGATGGGAGAAGTTGGAAAAGTGAATCACTCGGGTGGGAGGGGTCTTTGATGATGCTGCCCACTTGCCCAAGGCAGCGGGAGGTGTAGACAGAGTCAATGGATGGGAGATAGGTTCGCGTGATGGACGGGGCTGTGTTCACGACTCCGTGAATTCATCACCTGCCATGGTGAGATTCGAACCAAAGTCTCCAAATGCATTACCCTGGGTGTTGTGCATTTGAAGAATGACACTCAGGAACACACAATAAACAGACGTAACTTTATCATGGTGTGTTCTCTCGCATGCCTGCTGCTTCTCTGTTACACGCTCTACATCACATTACATCACTTCCTTGCATACATTACTGCAGCAGGGCTCTATGGTGGGTCATAAGAACAAATATGTAACATTTTCTCCCTTAATTTAAATGTGCCCAAACAAGTTCAACGTGAACAATAGTCAATAGGTTAGTCACTACTATAAATTCAGGCAGTGTGGAGGTCATCACTCTCAGAACCGTTGACGCCGAATTTCTGGCATTTTCATCTTGACACGGTCTGGGATCCTTTGGCATTTTGATCTTCACAGTGACGTCAGGGGTGGTTGGTTTAATCAGTGTTGACAAGGGAACTGGAAGTTGTCTCTGCTCCTGAACAGAGGGTGAGGTGTTGACTTCCTCAGTGATGTCCAGTGGTGTAGGGGTCACAGTAAAGTCCTGACTGAACCTGAATTCTCAACAGGCTCCAATTTTAACGGATCTGTTTTTCCAGCCAGTAACTGGTCTGCATGTCTCCTCCAGACAGTTATCATCTGTAGTGTGGACAGTATAAGAGACAGGTCCAGTTTGCACAAGGATTCTGGCAGGAACCCATTTCACCCCTGAGGAGTAATTCCAAACCAAGAGCCCTTGTTCCTGGTGGAAAACCCAATGCTTTGCCAGTCAGCTTGTCCTTGTTGTCGCACAATCTCCTTGGTTTTTGGAGTTTTAGAGGATCAAAGACAGAATGCAGCGGCCTATTTATCATGAGTAATGCAGGAGAGGTCTTGGTTGTGGCACCTGTGGTGTTCCGAGAGACCATTAAGGATTATTTTAGCTATTGGATAAGTGAACCTTGTTCTTTGGTTGTTTTCAAAACAGGTTTCATGGTTTGGACGAAGTATTCTGCTCATCCATTCATGGCAGGGTGATATGGCGCAAATATAATGTGTTTAATGTCATTTTCTTGTAGGATGTTCTAAAAATTCCTGCGAGACAAATTGAGGTTCGTTGTCGCTTATCAGTTGTTCTGGAAATTCAAAACAACTAAACACTTCTCCCAGCTTTGCAGTGGTCTTCTCAGATGAGGTAGATGTCATCACAGTGACCACTGGCATTTTGGTGTGAGCATCAATGGGTGCTAAAAGCATGTGTCCTTCGAAAGATCCTGCAAAATCCGCATGCACACGTTGCCAAGTCTCTTCAGGCTACTTCCGTGGACACGGGGGTGCTAAGGGTAGCAGCTCTCTTGCCTTTTCACATAAAGGACCAATTCTAGCTTTTTCTTCAATCTCTTCATCAAGTCTGGGCCACCAGAAATAACTTCTTGCTATTTCCTTCATGCATATGACTCTACAGTGGCCTTCAATGTAACTTTTCTAACACCCTTTCTTCAATGATGGCGGAATAATCACGCTGAGCCCCTGGAGAAGGCATCCTGACTGAACTGATAGCTCCATTCTCCTGGAGTAATCATGTTTCAGACTAGGGTCAGTTTAGCTCAGTTGGCTAGGCAGTTAGTTCATGATGCAGAATGAAGCGAGCAAAAAGCACGGATTCAATTCCCGTATCGGCTGAGGTTAGCCATGAGGGCCCCAACTTCCCAATCTTGCGTCTCTCCTGAGGTTATCCATGAAGGCTCTGCCTTTCTAATCTTGCCCCTCACCTCAGCTTAATTCGCAACCAGTCAGCTCTCTCAAAAGGGGAGAGAGGATCATGGTATCTTTCATATTCAGTCCTGAAGTCTTTCCTTGTAAAACCATGGCCATCACTTCTGAAAGGACACAGTCATTCCGTGTTTTTTCACCTGCGTAGAAGTGACCAATGTGTTTTTTACATGTTTAAAGTTGAAAATATTCCCTGTTTAGCAGTCTGGCGAACTGACAGGTAATGCCAATCTTGAAAGTCCATCTGCATTACTGTGTAAACTAGACCGGTGGTACTTAATGGTGTCATTACGCGCAGACAGGAGCAATGCCCACCTTGGCATCCTACTTGCAACAAGTGGTGGAATTCCCATGTGTGGTCCAAAAAAGGTAGCGAGTGGATGATGGTCAGTCAACAATGTAAACTCTCTCCCATACAGGAACTGATAGAATGTTTTGACGCCGAAGATGATCACCAAAGCTTCCCGTTCAATCTGGGCACTCATTGAATAGAATCCATAGTATCCCTACAGTGCAGTGGAGGCCATTTTGCCCACTGAATCTACACCAACTCTCTGAAAGAGCACCCTATCTAGGCCCATTCCCCCACGCTATCACCGTAACCCCCTTGACCTGCATCTCTGGCCACTAAGGGGCAATTTTAGCATGGCCAATCCACCAAATCTGCACATCTTTGGGCATAGTTTCTCTGAGCTTTGCTTACATTTCAAGAAGCAAAATCAATGGGTCTTCCTTCACCCAATGGCATGATGTAGGAGACCACCGTACCTGCATCATAAAGAGATACATGACAAGAAAATTAGGATCAAAGAGTGTGAGAGCTTCAGACTTAGATAATGCTTCTTGGGCCTGCATGGAGGCATTATTGCATTGGCCTGACCACTTCTACGTCTTGTTGTGGCACGAGAGGTTATGTAATGGTTTTCAAATTATTTCCAAGTAATAATTCAATAATCCCAGGAACATAGCTGGTTTATATTCTGGGATCCAGGCCCCTCTGTGGTGAACTTAACTTTTGACGGAGATCCGTGAATGCCGGTGGTGTTAATCACATTGTGGGCGGCAAGGCAGCACAGTGGTTAGCACTGTTGCTTCACAGTGTCAGGGCCCCAGGTTCGATTCCCGGCTTGGGTCACTGTCAGTGCGGAGTCTGCACATTCTCCTTGTATCTGCGTGTGTTTCCTCCGGGTGTGGGTTTCCTCCAGTTTCCTCCCACAGTCCAAAGACATGCAGGTTAGGCGGATTGGCCATCCTAAATTGCCCTTAGTGTCCAAAAAGGTTAAAAGGGGTTATTGGGTTACGGGGCTAGGGTGGAATTGAGAGCTTAAGTGGGTCAGTGCAGACTCGATGGGCCGAATAGCCTCCTTCTGCACTGTATGTTCTACACTCTATGCTCCAGTTTCCTGCCACAAGTCCAGAAAGACGAGCTTGTTAGGTGAATTGGACATTCTGAATTCTCACTCAGTGTACCCGAACAGGCGCCGGAATGTGGCAACTAGGGGCTTTTCACAGTAAAGTCACTGCAGTGTTAATGTAAGCCTACTTGTGATACTAATAAAGATTATTATTATTACATGTTCCAAGTACTCACCGGAGGATTAGAAGAACTTGCACTAGTTCTTACGGACTCTCAGACCATAGACTCCCAATCTCTGGTGAGTGACATCCAGATTTCAAAAGTGTACCTCTTCATCTCTTCCAGTGACGAGGAGATCATGCAAATAGCACTGGACTCTGCTCCGACCACTCAGGATCTGATCCATTCCTCTTCGAAACAATGGAGGAGCTGAATGCCAGACTGCAATCTTTGGTACCGGAACAAGCCTTTGCGTGTCACAATTGTCAGGAGTTCCTGTGACTTTCTTGTCCTCATTCATTTGGAAGTAAGCTTGGCTCAGATCAGTTTTGCTGAAATGTTGGTCTCCTGCCAATCCTCCAAACAAATCATCAATATGAGGTAATGGGTACTGTTCAGCACAGAACACTGGATTTATGGTGACTCTGAAGTCCCCACAAATCCTCACGGAGCAATCTTTCTTGATGGCTGGAACAATAGGCATAGCCACTTCGCTGACACTGACAAGTTCCAAAACCCCAGTTTTCACAACCTGCTCCAAGTCAGCCTCCAGCTTCAGCCGAACAGCATATGATACAGGCCACACCCTCAAACATTTTGCTTGGCTTCCACATTTTACTTTTAGTTTGACAGTAATGTCCTTCATGCTCCTAAATTCTCCATCGAAAACAACAGCATGTTTTATTTTGAACCTTTCATGAGGCCTGATTCTCCATTGGCCATCATGTGGAATTCAGCCCTGTTTGGTCGGATCATCTCCAGCCATGTACGACCCATCAACGGTGGTTGGATTCCCTTCAGTATATGTGGAGGCAAATCTGCCGTTTGCCCATTGAGTTGCACAGCAACTTCAACGCGGTCCTTCAGGGGAATCACTCCTCCTGTTTACATCTTCAGCACTATCCTTGATGGCCTTATGGGAATGCGTTGGAGTTTCTCGTTGTAGATAGTTTCTGGCACCAGAGAGACTGCCGCTCCAGCCTCAACTTCTGGATTTACTGGCTGCCCTTCCAGCAATGGAATAATCCAGAATCCGTGTGTAGTGCCGGCAGTAGCTAACGGATGCAGTGACAGCTCCTCCTCTGTCTCTGTGCCACTTCGCTCTTCTCAACCTTTTTGTACAACAGTGACATTTCTCCTTTTATTTTGTTTAAACGTTGCCTTGGTTTGTTCCTGTTTTCTATTTTCATTTGTAGTTTCCTTTTTGTGCCTGGAAACACAGACTACATGTCCTTTCTTCCCATAGCTTTGACATGTCTTTACATGTCTTTACATGTCTTTACATGAACATTCAGCAGCAGGATGCCCTAGCACATCCAGCAGCACATGTGCCAACGCACAAGTGGACCGCCTCTGGGCCCTCCATGGCTTACCAGAACACTGGTCCCAGCACAGTTCAAGTGACCATGCCAACAGTACAGCTCCCACTTTCCCTAGTAATGGTGCCAGTGCCCCTTGAATAAACCCATTTCTCCCACACCAGTTTTTGAGCCACGCATTCATCCCTCGAATCTGAATTACCCTGTGCCAATTTGCTCATGGCTCAGGTAATAATCCACAGATTATTACCCTTGAGGTTCTGCTTTTTAATTTAGCCCCTAGATGCTCATGGTTCCTATTCCGAACCCCCTTCCTAGTCCTCTATATGTCATTAGTACCTACATGGACCATGACCGCTGGATCATCCGCCTCCCGTTGCAAGTTCCTCTCCAGCCCAGAGCAAATGTTTTTAACCCTGGCACTGGACAGGTAACATAGTCGTCCAGACTCATGGACTCGACTCCAGAAAACAGTATCGATCACCTGACTAAACTGTCTCCTCTCACAATCACATTCCTCTTTTTTTCCCCCACTTTTATTTAATTTTTTATACATTTAGAGTATCTAATTTTTTGTTCCCAATTAAGGGGCACTTTTAGTGTGGCTAACCCACTTACACTGGACATCTTTTTGGGATGTGCAGGGTGAGACCCACGCAGACACGGGGAGAATGTGTAAACTCCACATGGACAGTGACCTGCGGCCGGGATCAGACCCGGGTCCTCGGCGCCATAAGGCAGCAGAGCAAACGACTGCACCACTGTGCTGCCCACACTTCACCCACTTTTTTCACCCCTATAAGGCCCCCCTGCCCTCCGATCGGCCTGCCCCCGACCACGGCAGCCGCAGACTGAGTCTGCAGCTGCCACTCTAGTATCCCAACCGGCAGGACCATGAGTGGTCCACACTGTCGGGACTTTGGCCAGTCGGGGACGGAAAATGGCTGGGCGGGCCTCCAGCAATGGCTGCAGGCGGGGGTTATGTGGCGGAGAGTACGCCGCTTTTGGGGGCCTGGAGAATCGGGGAACAGTCGCCAGTCCCGATTCCATGCAGGAAACCTGATCCTCGGCCCCGGCGCAGGCCGCGATTTCGGTGTCGGGGTGCGGAGAATCCAGCCCCGTGTACCTGTTGGACAATGTCACTGGCCATTACCACATGCTGGTTCGCCATACCTGCCTGATTCACTGACACTTTTTTTTTAATTTAAAAGTATCCAATTCAGTTTTTTTTCCAATTAAGGGGCAACTTACCATGGCCAATCCACCTACATTGCATATCTTTGGGTGGTGGGGGTGAGACCCACGCAAACACAGGGAGAATGTGCAAACTCCACATAGACAGTGACCCAGAGCCGGGATCGAACCCGGGTCCTCAGCGCCGTGAGGCAGCAGTGGTAACCGTTGGTCCACCGTGCCACCCCGACTCACTGTCACATCCTCAGGTGCCTGACCACTGACCAACTCTAAAGTTCTGCTGAACATAAGGGAAATGCCTGCCTCCTGGAATAAAGCGCCTGGGTGACTCTCCCCTTCCCAGACGCCCCGCAATGTCCACAACTCAGACTCCAGCTCAACAACCTGCAGCGGGCGTCACCCAAGCTGCCGACACTTTCTGCAGATATGGTTGGCCGGGTTTGCAGGAATCCACAGATCCCCACATGCTGTAGTCACGGCACACCACCAGCCCTGCCATTTTTAGCCAATCTTATCTACTTCATTAGTCAATTAGTTAATAACTTACACCAATGGAAGTAATAGGCAGTTGCACTCACCGAGCTTGGAGACCAGGAAGAAAACTCACCAACTCCTGGAGGCTTGAAAAAGTAGAATCTATTTCTCTCTACTCCGAATTCCCACCTGAACCAAATTTGCAACTCCTCAGTGAAGCTGCATCTCACTCAGATGTAGTTTTTTGTCTGCACGCTCCTGTTTTTATAGAAGCTCTGCTGACTCACTATCCAGCTCAGTAACTAACACCTACAGAAGGCAGCTATTATCAGCTGATTGACACATTAACTGCCACTTCAGGCAGCTCCCTGTTTAACTAAGTTATTAAACTAACAATTTTTGAAAGCTAGAACCTAATTCTTATTCACAATTTAAAGTGAGGAAATGCTTACCGAGTGGCCCTCCCTCTGCACTGTAGGAATTCCATGGGAGTCAGTTTCTGAGGGTCAGCATGCCTGATATCCCTCACTGGGGGTTCTGCAGGTGTGAAACGTCTGGAAGTATTGTGGAGGCAAGTTCAATGGAGGCATTCAAGAGGGCCTTAGATGATTATTTGAATACTGTAGAAACAATGTGCAGGATTTGGGGGAAAAGGCAGGGGAATGACACTAAGTCATGATGCTCGTTTAGAGAGCCAGTGGCGACACGATAGGCCAAATGGTCTCTTTCTGCACCGTAACAACTCTGATTCAGTGATGGAAAGGTCTTCTTGCAACCCTTCCTATTTCCTCAGAAATTTGCTAACATGTCCAGCTGTAGGCAGAATGCACCACTACAAACAGCGGTAGATTTGTAGGCAATTTTTGAAGTGAAACTAAACTCAATTTTCTTAAAGCAGAAGTATAAATTAAGCTTCAACTTAAACTAGTTTTAGCTTATGCCCAACACAAATACAAATATAAATGACCAAAAACTATATCCATTTTGCAACCAGTAGCAATCTCCAGGATACACCCAGTACCCATGCATAATAGAAATAGGAGGATAAGACATTGTGACTTTAATAAGAATTTGGGATGGCAAGATTGCAATTAATTTTGTGTGGAAAGCATCTGCCTTATAATACAATAGAATGTAGCTCAGAGCTTCATAAAGGTCTGATGGGTTAGCAATCCCATCACCTCTCTGCAGTAGACAAGATTGCCACCATGTGGTGTGACCTGAAAACATCTTTAAGGTAGAGATTGATGTGAAAGCAAGCGATGATTAGTCCAGAATTAACAGCCCGTCTGCATCATGCAGGATTATCAGAGGGTTTATTTTCAGCAAAATAAAATATTGCGCTAATGACACTACACATTTTTGCAATCTTCACTCTGTCACACCTAATACTTTATGGGAACTCACTTTGGTAGATTGAAATTATCAGGGATGAAATTGAAATTCTGCCTGACTCTCAATGCTTTGACATCTTGTGGTGAAGCTGGGGAAGTGTAGATTAGATCGTGTACCAATTAAGTAATTGGTTTTTTGGGATGTTTTCTGGGAAGGGAAGAGTGGCTATTTTCGAAGGTTTTTTTTCTTGGGAGTTCTGTACCATACTTTTTTAGTATAATCATATACTATGTAGCTTTGACATTACCAAGTGATTATATAAGTGCCAATCTTTAAAATTCCTCACACTTTGGGTTGGATTTTAAGGCTGTATTCCCCCTCCCATCCCAAATCGCCAAGCTAAATGGTTGATAGGGAGTCCATCAACCAAAAAAACATTTCCCCGCAACCATTTTAAACTGGAAGCAGCGTTGATTGCCTAAGGTCCAGAATTCCATCCCCTCTGGGAGGAAGTCGTACCCTAGAGAGCTGCTGACTGGTGCCAGCAAACCAGGTTCAAGCAGTGGCCACTGCTGAGACTACAGGTGGTTCACAAACAAGAGAAGGTTATGGATGCCGGACTTCAGATAAATCTAGGGCATTTGTGGAGCATGGCCGGCAGACCCCAGTGATGGGGGTAAGGTTGGGGGAGGGGGAAAGTGTTTGAGAGGCTCGGGGAAAGAATAAAGGGGAGCATAACCTTGGGAGGGTACCTGTGATGGGTACAGAGGACTCCCAAAGGGGATTTAGCCCCCAACTTGCCCACCACCAACCCACGTGGTGTGGACCTCTCCTGCTGCAGGCAAAGTAGCTACGGGGGTAGAATGGGGCGCGGAAGTGGTCTTAATTGACTGCTCACGAGCCTCAGTCGATCCAGGGGCAGAGGTAGGGGGTGCTGCTTGCAACCTCCCCACCTGCTGTCAACTGGGAGGCAGGTCAGTCAGGAGAGGCAGGAAGGCTGAAGGAAGGCCACACTCTGTGCTTTACTGTATTTTATAAGGTCCTCACCTTCAAACATGCCAACGGAGGTGGGGGCCTTTCTGTTGTGCAATCACCAGCTTCTCATATTGTCCTGTCATAAACAGAAACCACACTGGAAAAGCCAATACCATGGAATGCTCGCTTGCATTCAATGAGATCTTATTCTCAAAACTGAGACCATACAGCAGACAGAAAACTTGCGAATAAGTATCTGTTACCAAGAGGCCGCCGGGGACCAGGTAATATTTCTTACCCCAACTTTGCACAATTACTGGTGGAGCTTTCAACCAAACTCTCCTGCGCCACCACCTCTCCTGAAGCCTCCACTGCCTTTAATTATCAGGCTGCTGGCCAGCATCTAAATACTGAATGAGCAGAAATTTCTTTCAACTAAGTATTGGGAAGACAGGAGCTGCTGACTTTGTCATCCACCACATCTCTGTTCCCCTGCCGCCAGCTCCTTCCCTCTCCCTGACGACTGTCCGAAGCTGGGCCAGGCTGTCTGAAGCTGGGCCAGGCTGTCTGTAATCTTGTTAGTCTAGTTGACTCTGAGTTGAGCCACCAACCACATATTCACACCATCACTAAGATTGTCTACTTCCAGCACGGCAACCATGGCAGATTCTGCCTCAGATCATATTCCTCTGATATCCTTGTCCGCGTCCTTGTTACCTCTAGACTTGACTATTCCAATGCACTATTGGTTGGTCCCAGCTTCCACCCTCCTTAAACATAGGTTCATCTGAAACTCAGCTGCCCTTGTCTTAACCTGCCTCCAATTTGCCCATCACCCATGTGCTCACTGACCTACATTGTCACCCATTAGAGCACATGACCTTGTATTCAAGAATAAATGCTGATTAGAAATCCTTGACAACCCACCTCTCTTCCACTTTCGAGCTAAATGGATCATTTACAGCACAGTTATTTATAACCCAACATCCAAGATGCCCAGGCTTGTTGTCAAGCAGACTTCGGAACAGGTCACATGACCTCCCCCTTCACTTTACCTTAAATTAAATTAATTTTACCTTAAATTAAAGACACAGCCCCAAAACAGAAGAACTTTAGAAACCTCATAAACACATTACCATTTCAATGGGAGTATAACCTTGGGAGGGTACCTGTGATGGGCACAGAGGGCGGTATGGTAGCATAGTGGTGAGCACAGTTGCCTCGCAGCTCCAGGGTCCCAGGTTCAATTCTTGGCTGGGTCACTGTGCAGAGTCCGCACGTTCTCCCCGTGTCTGCGTGGGTTTCTTCCGGGTGATTCAGTTTCCTCCCAGTCCAAAGGTGTGCGGGTTAGGTGGCTTGGCCATGCTAAATTGCCCTTAGTGTCCAAAAAGGTTAAGTGGGGGTTACTGGGTTATGGGGATAGAGTGGATACCTGGGCTTGAGTAGGGTGCTCTTTGTAAGGGCCGGTGCAGACTCGATGGGCTGAGTGGTCTTCTTCGGCACTGTAAATTCTATGATTCTATGATTCAACCTTGCAACATGAACATATTTGTAATTTATTCTCTCCTTCCTTCCACCTATCACAGATGTCCCCTTTTATTCTTTTTCCCCAACTCTCCCCATTTCATAGAATCATAGAATTTACAGTGCAGAAGGAGGCCATTCGGCACATCGAGTCTGCACTGGCCCTTGGTAATAGCACCCCACTTAAGCCCACACTGGTAACCCAGTAACCCCACCTAAACGTTTTGGACTCTAAGGGCAATTTATCATGGCCAATCCACATAACCTGCACATCATTGGACTGTGGGAGGAAACCTGAGCACCCGGAGGAAACCCACACACACATGGGGAGAACATGCAGACTCCACACAGGTAGCGACCCAAGCCGGGAATCGAACCTGGGACCCTGGAGCTGTGAAGCAATTGCGCTAACCACTGTGCGACCGTGCTGCCCTAAATTTCACTTCTTTAAATCTCACTTGTTTAAAAACCATAGCATCTCTACTTTTTCCCAGTTTTGATGAAAGGTTATCAATCTACGGATGCTGCCAGATCTGTTGAGCATTGCCAGAAATTTCTGGTGATTTGCGCAAGTTTCATCAGTTCTCATCTCAGCCACAGGATGGAGCACATCTGACAAGAGATGTGCAACAGAAGATGATTTTTCACTGTTGTTTGTTTGAAGTAGAGTAATTTCAAAATATTTATTTCTATTTTGAGAAACGTTGTCGCAATAAGCACTACAAGCATCCCAGGGAACATGTGGAAACAACCTCAACAACACAGACGTCGTTGTTAAGTTCAATTTGAATTTCTGAAACTAAATTCAAATTGTTGCACCCAAACAGAAAATACTGGGCAATCTCAGCAGTTCTGACAGCATCAAAGCTCTGACAAAGAGACATGCAGACTCGAAACGTTAGCTCCCTTTTCTCTCCCACAGATGCTGTCAGACCTGCTGAGATTGTCCAGTATTTTCTGGTGTTGTTTCAGATTCCAGCATCCGCAGTCATTTGCTTTTATCGTATTGTTGCACCTTGTATTCGGGTCAACTAACGCAGCGGACAAAGACACTCAAACTCTCAAGTCATCTTACAACAATCTCCTCTATTGTAACTGACCAGTTACAGATCTACGCAAAGTTATCACAAAGTATCAAAACTCTAAAACACAAAGTAACAAAACTCACGGTTTGGACTTAAATATTACCCGTAGGGAGGTGAGGTGATCAGTCTACCTCCCGATGGGTTCCGATGTCTCCGAGTCCCAGTCTCAGGGTTCCTTCACGATGGATGTTCCTGCAGGTTATCACTATCAATGGCTCTGGTGTTTCTCCTTTCATCCTGACTCTGCCGCCACTGATCGTGGTTACAGGGGTCATGGGCAATCACAGTCCCATCTGAGGCATAGCACGAACCACATCTTCACACGCCGCCCACACAGCTCTTAGGCTTACACCTAGTTAGCCTTTCTGGCCATTAGGCTTTGCCGGTGATGGCTTACGGATACCCATCAGGCTACAAAATCCATATGAAGAATACTGGGCAAGACATACAGCAACCTTGCATAAAGTATTTAGGATGCTTTCAGAAGAGATTTACATCTGCGTCTGCAAAATACCACATAAAAGAATCTGGCTTCTGAAACACATCAGCAATTTTGACGGCAGATAAAAGACATGAGCACTTAAAGAAAAAGTGCCAAATGCCTGATGGCAGGCAAAATATTTTTATCTGTCCAAGATGGCATAATCGCAAATCTCCTTACAGCCTCCAGCTGACATCTAATTGCCCAACAGAGTGATGATACGACCTTTGACTTCTTGAAAACATTAGCCATTGGGAAGGGTCACAATTAGGATACTTCTTATTTGGATACTGTTTGACAAATATTGCAGCTTTCTCCGGGTAACATCCTGTCTTCCGCATTAAACCAGCTGTGGAAGTAAATGTTATCAAAAAGGAAAATAGATTGTTAATATCTCCTCCATATTTGTCTCTCTAAACAAAGGTATTTTTCTGAAAAGCTGGAGACCGTTTTAACTTTAGATTTGAAACCAAAATCAAGAACAGTGAGTAATCCATTTAGGGGGGGACAGGTGTCAGATATTGTCACAACATAATAAAGATATCAACCTGTAGTGATTATGCAAATTAGTCCAGGACAAACAAGTTAAATGCTTAACAATCGCAAATTTTCATATGAGATAGCAATTCAGAAGATTATTTTGTTAAAGAGAATTACATTCCACAATTCCAGGAATTATCTCAATCCTAACATTAATGTCTTGGAACAACATTACTCACTCTCGATGTTACATTGAACATCAGTTGAGATGAGTCTGAATTATTTGGGTTCATCACCTTCCGAATCCTTTGTAGTACCTCCTTCCCTTAAAATTGCAATTGAATCAGTTGGTTTGCACATAGAACAATGAATATCAGGACGTGATCACAGGATTCTAATCAAACCAATGAATTCATGATTTCATCAGCTATTAGGGCAGCACGGTGGCATAGCATTGCTGCCTCACGGCGCCGAGGTCCCAGGTTCGATCCCGGCTCTGGGTCACTGTCCGTGTGGAGTTTGCATTCTCCCCATGTTGGCGTGGGGTTCGCCCCCACAGCCCAAAGATGTGCAGAGTAGGTGGATTGGCCACGCTAAATTGCCCCTTAATTGGAAAAATTAAATTGGGGACTCTAAAAACATTTTTTTTAATGATTTCATCAGCTATCAACCTCACAGGGTGGTGATAATCATTTTTGGTTTTGTATGACAGGGACGGAGATGGTGAGCAGTGTTATAATGATGTTCATACTGAAGTATTAACATTGGTGGCTGCATAACTATAAGTTTGTTTGAGAAGTAACCTTCAGTTGATTATCAAGAATACCTACCTAAAGGTTTCACGTCATTACATGGGATAAATATCAGAAGACATACCAAATTCAGGGATATCTTGGATAACACATGTAGGTATCTATTATAGCTCTGAAAAACCAGCTCGAGAAAATTATGGTTATTAGATAATATTAAAATTGAAAAGGATGGGTGCAGGCACTCTGGGCCTCCTTCTGTGTTACATCACTCGAGCCCACTCCAACCTGTTTTTGCTACCAAATTGGATAGCCTCACATTTATCCACATTACACTGCATCTGCCAAGCATTTGTCCACTCACTCAATTTGTCCAAATCACACTGAAGCATTTTTGACTCTTCCGCACAACTCTCCCTCCCACCCAACTTTGTATTATACAAATTTGGAGATACTACGTTTAGTTCCCTCATCTAAATCATTGATATATATTGTGTATATCTGGGGCACAAGCACTGATCCCTTTGGTAACACACTAGTCACTGCCTCCTCTTGGAAAAAGACCCGTTAATTCCTCCTCTTTGTTTCCTGTCTGCCAACCAGTCTTCTATTCATCTCAATAGCTTAACCCCAATCCCATGCGCTTTGATTTTACACGATAATCTCTTGTGTGGGACTTTGTCGAAAGCCTTCTGAAAGTTATAATAAACCACATCCACTGACACCCCCTCATCAACTCTACTATTTACATAGAAAATTCTAACAGACCAGACAGGGTAGATGCAGGAAGGATGTTGCCGATGGTGGGGGAGTTCAGATCCAAGGGTTACAGTCTGAGAATATGGGGTAAACCATTTAGGACTGAGTGGGTTTCCTCCGAGAGTTCCGGTTTCCTCCCACAGTCCAAAGATGTGCAAACTAGGTGGATTGGCCATGCTAAATTGCCCCTTAATGTCCAAGGATGTGCAGTTTGAGTGGGGTTACTGGGAATGAGCAAGGGTTTGGGTCTAGGCAGTGTGCTCTTTCAGAGGGTTGGTGCAGACATGACGGGCCGAATGGCCTCCCTCTGCACTGTAGCGATTCTATGGATTCTATATTCTATGGAGGTGAGGAGAAATTTCTTCACCCAAGGAGTGGTAAGCCTGTGGAATTCGCAAACACAAAAAGCAGTTGATGCCAAAACATATGTTTCAAAAAAAGAGGTAGATATTGCTCTTGGGGCTAAAGAGATCAAAGTATATGTGGGGAAAGCAGTAACAGGTTACTGAGTTTGGATGATCGGCCATGATCATGTGAATCTGATTTTTACTCGTCTCTCAGTCCGGAAGAAAGTACTCTCAAACACGTTCGTACTTTGGAATATCTTTTATTACGATCGGGGCCGCCCTCTAGGTATTCCGGGGAACCACCTTGGAGAGTGCCAAAGTTTTGCTCAAAACATCCTTCTTTTATATGTATTGTTAGGGGGCTGTCCCTTACATTCACTTGAGCTCGCCCCCATTACAAAGCGTAAATTTGTTATTGCAATAGTTCCAGTACATAATTTTACAGACTTTGGGGTTATCTATTGGCACATGAGTATGTAGCAGTCTTAGCTTAATTAGCAGGTGTTAGCTATAGTTGCAAGCAGCTCCCACATTTCATATCCTGTCATCTGGCCATCTTCATTGTTTCTCAAGGCTACAGTCATGAGTCGGCTCACAACTTCAAATATCAACACCCTTATCCCAGCAAGTTCATTATCCTTCAATAACAAGCTCCTCCACTTGTGATTTTCCACTAATGTATCCCATTTATTCTGGCTCTTAAGCTTTGCTTCACATCCTCATTCCCCCCTTTGATCATTCCATGATCACACAGCCCTCAGGGGCTTATCCTTGAGAGTCTGAGGAATTCCTCCGGGAAATCATTTTTTGGTCCAACGTCCTCATACACATTTTCGACACCTACTAGGTCCTGCTTGTCTAACTGGGGAAGCTGCAGCAGCATCTGTGGTATCACAGAGGCGCCTAAACAATTACAAAAGCATTTCACGCAGGTTGCAATGATACATAGCAAAATGCAAATAACGATAAAGATAATAAATCCATGAAACAGATAGGTAGTCCAGGAGCTACACCACATCCACCCCCACCAATCGTCCGAGGAAGACTGGCAGAGTCTCTTTACCCCGTCCCTAATGTGGTCCACCAGGTGAGTAATATTCTCTGAGCTGTCAGGGATGTAGGTACAGCATTCAGATCCCACTACAGCACACGTACCTCCCTCGTTAGCGAGGAGATAGTCCAAAGCCATGCGATTTTGCAGGGCAACTGTTCTGATGGCCACCAACTCCTCACTAATGTAAGTTAGTGCTTCTGCTGTATCATTAGCCACTTGCTCCAATATGTCCCGAAGCTTCATGACCTTCTGGAGAGCTCTAATACTGCCGAACTGGGGCCAGAGGAGAGTAGCTATCACCTCCCAAGGCACAAGGGACCTAGGGGCTCGAATGTGAAGATGTTCGGCGAGGTCTGTATAGTGAGTGATGCCGGGAACTATAAACCCCATGTAGCAAGATCCTGACCAATTAGTGGGGAGCCAGGGATAGGCTTTGTGGCCACAGATGAAGTAGGTGCCATTATAAGGTTTAAAATTGGACACCAACGCCGGGGCCCACATTTGATCCCAATCATCACTCCCAGTGCGATTAGTGATATGTCGGATAATGCAGGCTCGGGTCCCTCCCAGCATGGTGGTAGTAAAGTTATAAATGTATTTACACTGACTGGATCCCAACACGTGGTCTCGAAAACTATTGGCCCTTCGAGTTAAACAGACCGATCCCTTGAGGAGGTTCTTAAAAATAAAGAACGGGGGCTTATGATCAGGTGAATAAGGTGGCTGTCTCCAACCAGTAAAATTACGTAACTGGTAGCCTGCGCTTTGCCATTGCTGGGCATACCGTGTTGGGTCAAATCCACTCACTTTGGTAGGAATATCAGAGTGATCAGACACCGTCCCGTTCTGGAATATAACCCACTCAGCTGTCTGTTCCAATGAAAAGGGAATAGGCACTAAGGGGACACCTCCATGAGCATGGGTGGGGACATGCGTACACACCCAACAAGAGGAGACATTCAATTTCTTCGCATACGTGTAAGACATGAACAAAAACGAGTTAGCAGTCGCATGGTGCATTGCCCGTTTTTCTCTAGTCAACGGGTTTACAGTGACAGTCAAAGTTGAAGGTCGCAACGCGTGGGTCCACATCCACAGTCAAAGCCAGATACTCGCGGCTTATGTCCTTTGCATCGGTAGTTCCACAGGCATCAGTAGCGATCGCAGGTCAGTGATCCACTGGTAGTCAGGAAGCAAGGTTTTTGCTCACCCTGATGAACAATGGTGGTACAAGTATCCACGGGAGTCGGCGTCCACAAGGTCTTGCCGGTGGTGCTGTTGATACAACTGAAAGTGTCCTCGCAGCAGAGGCGCATTATTCGTCCTCCGGGTCTGCACAGTCGGTCCCTAGTGAATGTAAACTGGATGGCGCTGGCGAGGATCACTAGTAAAAAGAGCAGCTTCATCTTGGGATCCTGCTCCTAGTCCGAGTAAGGTCGTGTGTACCTAAAACTTAAAACAAGAGTTAATAATCATGAAAACTTCATTAGCTTACAGTGGTGGATGTTGACCCACGCGTTGCGTCCTTCAACTTTGACTGCCGTGGGGGTGGTTAGGAGAACTTGGAACGATCCCTCCCAACGTGGTTCCAACCCCTTCCGCGTCCAATTGCGGATCATCACATGATCTTCTGGTTGCACAATATCGGAGCTAGCTAAGTGTGGCACTTCCTCTTGCATGGCACGTACTCGCAAGTGGAGGCTCTTTAATACTTTAGTCAAGGCTATTATGTAATTAGCCATTTCTGTAGTCATGTGGTGGAACTGGACCTCTTGGGGAATCTCACAATCCCATGGAGTGCGGAGAGGTCTTCCATACAGGATTTACGCAGGGCTTAACCAAGTCTTTCCTGCTGGGGTGGCTCTTATTTGAAAGAGTGCAATAGGTAATAGTTTGAGCCAAGTGGCTCCAGTCTCAGCTTGTAATTTAGAAAGCTTAGTCTTTAAAGTCTGGTTAGCTCTTTCCACCATCCCAGCCGCTTGGGGCCGGTAGGCGCAGTGTAACTGCTGTTTAATTCCCAGTTGAGTGCAGAATTCTTTATTGATCTGTCCCACAAAGTGAGGTCCATTATCAGAGCTTAAACGATATGGAATTCCAAATCTTGGTTCAATCTCTCGCATGAGAACCTTTATCACAGTCGAGGCTTTCTTATCTACAGTGGGATAGGCTTCTATCCATTTACTAAATACATCAACAATTACTAATACATGCTTGTAACACTGACATCTTTCCAACTCAATGTAGTCCAGTTGCAGGGTCTCAAAGGGACCTTCAGGCAATGGTGTCTTTCCCAGCTCACAGGGCACTGCCTTACCAGGGTTATACTGCTGGCATATCAAGCAGCGACTGCTAATTCATGGGCTATCTCCTGCAGTCTGGGATGCCACCAGGTTTTTAACAATATATCACCTCTAGCGCGAGCACCACGATGAGCTGCAAAGTGTACACATTCAGTCACCCAGGCTGCTAATGCATCGGGGATACAGGTTTGTCCTGCCAGGGTGACCCACAGCTTATTTTATTTATCATATGTACATCCTAATTCTTCCCATAACTTTTTATCGGTAGCAGGAGCGTCCTCCTGTAGCTGGATTACGTCAGTAATGGTCGGCATAGGCTTTTCAGAGGGAGACTTACCTTTTGAGCTTTTAGTCTGGCTCATCATTTTAGGCACCACCATTTCCTTTGAATGGGAGGCTTCTTTTGCTTGGTGGTCTGCCTGCCTATTCCCTGCATCTACTGGAGTTTTTCCTTTCATATGGGCAGTACACTTTATCACTGCTACCTTTTCTGGGAGCATAAGGGTTTGGAGTAACTGGGTCACCAGCTGCTGGTGGGAAATCGGAGTTCCAGCTGATGATAAGAATCCTCTATTCTTCCATAATTGTCCAAAGACATGCACAACTCCAAAGGCATATCGGGAGTCTGTATATATATTTACCTTCTTTCCTGCTCCTAATGCACATGCACGTATTAGCGCAAACAATTCTGCTTGCTGGGCCGAGAATGGAGTTTCAAATGCTGCTGATTCTACTGTCTCCCCACCCTGGTTGACTATAGCATATCCTGATAATCGCTCCCCCCCTTTCGCCGATGGATGCACTTCCATCGGTGAAAAAAGTACAATCAGCTCCGTCCAAAGAAACGTCGGTAAGGTCCTCTCGGACAACGGAGACCTCCCTCAAGAGCTGTAAGCAGTCATGGGAGGGAGTGCTTTCGTCCAAGGGTGGATCAGAAAGACAATTTGCCGGGTTTATAGTGGTGCAGTGACAAAACTGGAGTTTAGGGTTATTTAAAAGATAGATTTCATACTTATTCTGCCGTGCCATGGTAAGGTGTTGGGTCTGTCAATGGCCCAATACGGCCATAACAGAGTGGGAACTGTAAACAGTGATATCCTGCTGAAGGGTTAAATTGGCAGCTGACTGGAGGCTATTATATATGGCTGCTAAAATCTGGGTGCACGCGGGGTAACCGAGGGCTACGGGATCCAGCTTGGAAGAATAGTAGGCAACAGGGCGGTGTCGGTCGCCGTGTTTCTGAGTGAGAACTGCCGTGGCACAGCCGGAGAGTACAGTACAATAGAGCTGAAACGGGCAATCGTAAAGGGGACGCCCGAGAGCAGGAGCCTGGAGTAGGGCAGACTTAAGCCGCTCAAAGGCTGATTGAGCCTCGGAGGATAAAGAAAAAGTGTCCATCTGATTAGTGTAGGGGGTCAGATGACGGGTGTCGAGGGTTACATTAGGAATCCATTGGCGACAATAATTAATCATGCCCAACCACTGTCGGACTTGCTTCGCCGTTTTGGGAGAGGCAAAGTCGCAGATAGGTCGAACACGGGCCGGTTCAAGAGAGCGGGCACTCGCAGATATTCGAGCACCAAGGAATTTAACAGTAGGCTGGGCAATGAAAACTTTCGCAGGGGAGACTACATATCCGAGGAAAGAAAGGCGGTTCAAAAGTTGGTTAGTGTCATCCTTGCAACTCTGTTCAGAGGGGCTAGCGACAAGTAAGTCATCAACATACTGGACTAAGGTAGACCCTCCCTGTAACTGCAATGTTTGGAGTTGGTTCTGGAGACACCGAGAAAATAGGGTAGGAGAATGGACAAATCCTTAGGGTAAACGGGTCCATGTATATTGCTGGCCATTATACGTAAAGGCAAAAAGGTATTGGCAAGTCTTGTCGAGGGGCAGGGCGGAAAATGCGTGCTGGAGGTCAACTAAGGAGAAAAATCTGGCGCTGGCCGGTATCTGCGGCAAAATGTGGGCCGGGTTAGGGACCAGGGCGTGCAAAGGCTGCACAATAGCATTAATGGCACATAAATCCTGGACCAGCCGATACTGGTCCGGCTTACCTGGCTTAGGGACAGCTAAAATAGGGGTATGGCAAGGCGATTGACAAGTAACCAGGATACCCTGTCTGATAAGGTTTTTGATCAAGAGACTCAGAGAGGGCAAAGCCTGGGGCTTGAAGGGGTACTGGCGAATGGAAGGATACTGAGCTCCGGGGAGGAGGGGGATGGTAATGGGAGAGGTGGAGACCAGACCCACATCATATTGACTGGCCGCCCAAATACTAGGGTGGATCTCAGATGAATGGCTAGAGTAGTGGTGGTGGAGGACAGAGGGGTGGAGACGGGGAACACGAAAATAGGAAATACATATGCTACCTGCAAGGCACTGTTCACTATAAACAGTTGGGTCAGAGTTGTCGACCCAACTCTGTCGAACCATTGGGCCCAAATCTTTAGCATGGTATGGGTGGTTAACATGGCGAGTGACATGCGGGGTGGTATAGCCGGTCTGCTTCCAAAGCCAAGGCGGAATCTGTGCAGCATCGGCCATACCCTGGGGGCCCGTAACAGAAGCAATAAGGTCGACCGTAAAGACCTGTCCCAGGAGCGGCTTGTAAAAATCCTCAAGCTGGTGGTCCTGGCCTGTAGGGTCATAGGCAAGAGTAATGTGAGCCCTTCGCCCGGGGTTTAACTGGAGAGCCCACCACTGAGGGGGACAGTAGGAGAAAAACTGCCGTGGGAGTTGTGGAGAATGTACAGTAACGCCCTCTTCCCCACACTCGATCTTGATACCGAAGGCACAGAGGAGGTCACAGGCAAGGAGATTGCAGTCTAAGCCCGTTGTCACCATGAAACTATGCTGGAGGGTCGCGCCATGGAGACTAACAGGAACGGGGATAGAGATCGGGTATTCGGCCGCCTGCCCCTGGAATCCTAAAAGTAGCTGCGTACTACCAGATAGGGGAAGTTGGAGAGAGGACTGAACAGAGGACATGGTAGCTCCAGTGTCAACAAGAAAGGAATGTGTACGCCCTTGAACGGTAAGGGGAATCAGGGGCTCGGTCTCTGAGTTCCGGATGCGGCAAGGCAACATCCGAGCTCAGTACTGCTGGAAGGGATTATTCTGGGAGAAATTTGCAATCCCACCTCCTCCAGACCCTCGCCCACGGCCGCGAGCGCCTCGTCCACCTCTTCTGTTTTGGGCGGAAAAGCAGTTACGAGCATAGTGCCCTGGCTTACCGCAACTATAGCAAAGGGCTGTCTGAGGTGGGGGCTGCTGAGGGTAATGCTGGGGAACTGTCTGGGGTCCATACTGGGGTGGGTGCTGGAATGACCAGCGGGCATACTGTACAGGGTATAAGGGGGTCCATAGGATGGTTCACGAGGGCCATTAGGGTGAGTAAGGTAGCCCTCACCGCGATCTGCGACCCAACCAGGAACACATAACTGGGGCTCCATTTGGTAAGCCGTATTGTCAGGCGGAGTAGGTTCCTCCCTCCGAAGGACATACTCGGTCTTGACCTTAACCTGTGGTCAGGAAGGTCCATCCGAGGACTGTCCGTCCTTATCTTTCCAATAGTATTTTACTGCTCGGGCCATCTGGGTTGGGCTATTATCCGACCAATCCATGTTGTTAGTTTTGATAGCATCGGAAACCTGCGTCGGGAGGCAACTAAGGAGCATACTGCAGTACTGGGGGCTGTTAGCACCATTGCGGTAATTGGCGTCACCTGCCTGGTTCTTATAGTTTTCCTCGAATCTCTCTAGGAATTCCTCAGCCCCCTCACCTTTTTTGGGCTTTGTCTCTAGGACCTTAGTTATGTCGACGGGCTTCTGTAGCATGGTGTTGAGCGCCTGATAAATTACATCTTGTTGCTGCTGATTATTGTGCAAGCCTTGAAGGCCACCTAACATAACCGGCACAGGGAGGTTGGGGTTGTGGCGAGCCAAATTATTGAGGAACCGAGAGTGTTCCTCAGGTCTCAGTATCTGCTGGACCAACGCCCAAAGATCTCTGGACTCTGCGTTATAAACCTGGATAGTGGTCCTGAGAAAATCTACAAAGGCGGCGGGAGACTGCTTTCGATCTGGAATTCCCGCTAAAATTGCCATTATTTCATTCGGTTTCCAGGGAACAAACACTTGCATGGTAGGAGCGACGGGCGGATTAGCGGTCGGGTTATAGGCAACGTTGGGGACTTCTCCCACGGGGAACTGCCCTGGCAACTGGGAAGGTGATGGAGGTGGCGGAGCCTCGTCATCACAATGCTGGACCAACTGTCGGAATCCCCCCTGTCGTCCTGTTGGTTGTTTGGATCTGGTACTGAACACTGGTCCCAGAGGGGGAGCAGGAGATGGGGGTGCATAAGGTGGGGGGTTAGGCTGTGGGGGTGGCGGGAGTGGTGGTGCCGGTGGGAAAGGCCCACCACGGTGCCCTGGCCAATGAAATAGGTGCTCCTCATCCCCATCGTCTCCGTCGTCCCAACCCTGCTTCACATTACTGACAACCGGTGGTTTCGGCTTTGAAGGCGGAGGTTTATGGTTTTGGCATTCATTTCTCAATACCTCCGCCATTTTAACAATTCCCCCCTCTATTAGTTCGGTTCCCAATTTCAAGGCATTTGCCTGCCAGCTTGCCAATAAGAAGGCATCTTTTAGCTTCTGGCAATATTCGCGCCAGAGAGCAATTAATTTCTTGGCTACCGATCCCCGATTATTACGCCAAATAACCTGTTGTGCCTCAACCACAGTTGGCAAGTCTTTTGGTCCTCCTAAAGGCCATTTTCCCTGTCCCAGATTCTTATGCAATGCTCCTGACAATTGTCTCAACTGTTTTGAATGTTCCGGATATTGCTCACACAGAGTCTGGAGTGCGCTTCCATTATCAGAGGTCGTATCTAACGTGTTACCCATCTTGTCACCCTTAGTAGTTAATGATCCTTGCGATTATTGTTTAGTAATGGTCCTAAACCATTAATCCAATCTTCAATTTAAACAGGGTTATCCTACCCCGTTCGCCAATCAAGCAGGGTCATCCGCACCTGCTGAAGTCTGCTAGCTTCGAGGTTATCGCACTCTCGTTATGGTTTTAACTGGGGCTATAATACTGCCCCCTGAGGGCCTCTTATCGCGGAGGCTCTTCAAATAAGAGCAAGGATCATGATAATACCAAAACCTCTTCTGTAGCTATAACTGTAGGGGCTACTCTCCCTCCTTTAATATTTTAACGCATCAGTCCCTGACCGTGCCCGTGGCTATAACTGTAGGGGCCACTCTCCCTCCTAGAAACGGGTTCGCCGGACTGACCTGGATCTCGTAGGAGCATCACTGAGTACTGACAGCAGGGCCAAATCGCGGACGGTACAGCGGAGGGGAATACCAAAGTGGCAAAAATTTTACTCACAGTGGGGGCCCAATTCCTCCTTCGCTCCCGAACTCGATCAGTCGCTTATGCCGCCAGTCTCAGCGGAGACTCTTTGAGATCCCACTCGTCTCTCAGTCCGGAAGAAAGTACTCTCGAACACGTTCGTAGTTTGGAATATCTTTTATTACGATCGGGGCCGCCCTCTAGGTATTCCGGGGAACCACCTTGGAGAGTGCCAAAGTTTTGCTCAAAACATCTTTCTTTTATATGTATTGTTAGGGGGCTGTCCCTTACATTCACTTGAGCTCGCCCCCATTACAAAGCGTAAATTTGTTATTGCAATAGTTCCAGTACATAATTTTACAGACTTTGGGGTTATCTATTAGCACATGAGTATGTAGCAGTCTTAGCTTAATTAGCAGGTGTTAGCTATAGTTGCAAGCGGCTCCCACATTTCATATCCTGTCATCTGGCCATCTTCATTGTTTCTCAAGGCTATTCGGCTTACAGTCATGAGTCGGCTCACGACTTCAAATATCAACTCCCTTAACTCAGCAAGTTCATTATCCTTCAATAACAAGCTCCTCCACTTGTGATTTTCCACTAATGTATCCCATTCATTCTGGCTCTTAAGCTTTGCTTCACATCCTCAATCATAATGAATGGTGGAGCAGGCTCGAAGGGCCGAATGGCCTCCTTCTGCTCCTATTTTCTATGTTTCTATTATGATACCCCAGGAATTATACCCATTGTAGCTCTCTTCCATTCAGCAAGTCCCATTTCTGCAGAGAGTAAGTGTGGCTTCCATTGAGAGCCTACAAAAGGCCTGAAGTTATATATTTGTAAAGACAAATGTCAGGATCCTCCGGTCCCCCCTGACGGCGCACCCCTGCTACAGGATTCCCAACAGCGTGGGTTGAAGTCAATGGGAAATCCCATTGTCAGAGGCCAGTCCAGAAGATCCCACCGTAGATAAACACTCGGAGGACAGAGAATCGCGCCTTTACAATGATACATTCCAACTGGGTTGGTATCACAGGGAGAATATAAACCATGCCTCTTTAATGCTTCAGCTATGGAATCAAGTAATATTTTCTTCAATATGCCACATTATTTTCACCTGGCTATAAAAATATTTCATAGAATCCCAACAGGGCATAAGGAGGCCATTCAGCCCATCAAGCCTGCACTGACCTTCCGATAGAGCACCCCACCCAGATCCACTCCCCCATCCACCCCGCCCTATCCCTGTCACCTAACTTGCTCATCAAGGGGCAACTTAGCATGGCCAATCCACCTAAACTAAATCTCTTTGGACACTAAGGGGCAATTTAGTATGGCCAATCCACCTGTCCTGCAAATCTTTGGAATGTGGGAGGAAACCAGACCACCCAAGCAGACACATTAGAACGTGCAAACTCCACACAGTCAGTGAATTGAATCCGGGTCCCTGGCGTTGTGAGGCAGCAGTGCTAACCACTGTGCCACCATGCCTCCGTTACTTGAGTTCTTAACGCTTTTTAACAATGAATCAAATTACTAATTACTGAAGAGTCAAACTTACATTATAAAACTAAATGGGATTTGAATATTACTTCTGGGCCAAATAAAATTAAACCAGTCATTGTACTTTATGTAATAAATGATTCAGTTACCTCTCACCCAGTGTGATCAGTTCAGCTTATAACACTGTTAGATCCAGGCATAACCATATTTTACTGATGACATGGGTCCGTATTAATATATTGGATAGTCTTGTTTGATTCAACAAAAACATTTGTGCAAAGGTAACAATACTGCACTCAAGGCATTAAGCACCTGACAGGTTGTGCAATGCAGCTTCTTCAAATGACCTAGAAAAGATCCAATCACGTTAGAGTTCCCTCAACTTGAGGTAATCTTTACCACATGTGCTATACCCTCGCCCACCTGTGGCAACTGTCATTTTAATCCACATCTGAACCGTTTGGAGTGGGAAAGCCCACAATCACATACACACATCTTTGTGGTGCACGCAACTGAAACTCATGTGGTCTTCTCTGTTGAGGCTTGAGGCTTCTTCGTTGCAAATGCAAGTCTGAACTATCTGCAATTGCCTTACGCATTGGGCACTGGTTTAAAGACCCACTTTAATGATACACATTCTCACTGTTAAATGATCTGGTCCTAATCCTTTTTACTGTAAATTCATTCCTACCTGATAGTCTGCTTGCAATCAATGCAATATTGTGCCATGCCACAAAAGTATCTGCAGTTGCGGATGAAAGTGAGGAGGATAAAATAAGGGTAACTGAATAATAGTTCATGATTGGGTTGGATTCTCCGACCCGCTGCGCCAGTTTTCTGGTTCAGCACTCCGGCGGGATGCTTCATTTCGCCGGCTGGCCAATGGGGTTTCCCATTGTGGGGCAGCCCCACGCCGTCGACAAACCCCCGACGCTGCCGGCAAAACGGAGCATGCCGACGGCGGAGTTTCTACATCTGAAATGAAAGTGAAATGAAATGAAAATCGCTTATTGTCACAAGTAGGCTTCAAATGAAGTTACTGTGAAAAGTCGCCACATTCCGGCGCCTGTTCGGGGAGGCTGGTATGGGAATTGAACCGTGCTGCTGGCCTGCCTTGGTCTGCTTTAAAAGCCAGCGACTTAGCCCTGTGCTAAACCAGCCCCTGCTAAACTATCTGGTCACCAAGGCTGAAAAAATGATGTACGACAAATTCATATTATGATATTTCTCAGAAATTGTGACGAGGTCAAATTGAATTGAACTGTGAAATCTGTAACTGTATATTTTTTATTTATTCATTCATGAGATATATGCATCACTGGCTAACATTTATTTCCTATTCCTTTCCTCGTATATTCGATCAGGGTCATCCTGTACCAGTCCACCATTCTGATTCAGGTGTATCATACCTGCTATGCTGCCTTCCCCACTCTCCTGAGTTTGTCCATTTTTATGTCCGCAGAAATGGTCACGCTATTCAGTGTCATTTGACATGATGACAGCAATACTGCAGGACAACCACTGTTCCCTCATAACATCACATTCATTTGTAATTTGCAAATAATTACCAAGAGATTCCATTTCCTGTAAATGTTCGCAAATTATCAATATATCTGAAGACAAAGGGAAGATGCTGACAGTTCGAAAACAATCCCAACAAATCTAAAATGGCTCTTGCACTTTTACAGAAGCGGAATTGAAGCCTTTAATACCTGAGAATTTCTGTTCACTTCTGTGAACATTTGATGATCAGGGCCGGGATTCTCCCCTACCCGGCGGGGCGGGGGGTCCCGGCGTGATGGAGTGGTGTGAACAACTCTGGCATCAGCCGCCCCAAAGGTGCGGATGTCTCCGCACCTTTAGGGCGGAGTGGTTGGCACTCCGCCGGCTGGCGGGAACGGCCTTTGGTGCCACGCTAGCCGGGGCCGAAAGGACTTCGCCGGCCGGCGTAAGTCCGCGCATGCGCCGGAGCGTCAGCTGCTGCTGATGTCATCCCCACGCATGCGCAGGGGAGGGGGTCACTTCCGCCTCTGCCATGGTGAAGACCATGGCGAAGGCAGAAGGAAAAGAGTGCCCCCACAGCACAGGCCCGCCCGCAGATCGGTGGGCCCCGATCACGGGCCAGGCCACCGTGGGGGCACCCCCCGGGGCCAGATCGCCCCGCGCCCCCCCAGGATCCCGGAGGCCGCCCGCGCCGCCAGTCCCACCGGTCAGGTAGGTGTTTTGATTCCCGCCGGCGGGGGGTCGGAGAATCCAGCCCCAGAACTTTGGCAATCACAGCACATGAATGGTAAACAGCCAAGTTAGAAATGTCCACCTCATTCATGAAATATAATTGAACCCTTGGCATTTGAAACACGGCCAGCATTTATTTCCTATACCTAATTATACTTGATGAAGTGCTGCTGTTCCTCCCTCTTCAATGCAATGTAGAGTGGGTTGCTAGGTCATTTCCGAGGGCAGTTAAGACTTCGGGCCCAAAACAACAGAGTCCCATTTTGGGCGCGCATAGTGGCGTGTTTCTCAACGCTGTCGCTATAAAATGGGACTCTGCTTTTGTTTACCTCACTCCTGTCTAGACGATCAGAGCTGAGCTCATCAGTGCAGGAAGAGATCGGGCGCCATTTTTAAATGCCAACCCGATCTCTTGAACCCCCTCAGACTCCTCACCGGAGCCTCTGGACCACCCAGCTTACTTCTTAGGGAGTCCTCGAGCACTCCCCTCTTAAGGTTAGTGCACACCGGGCCCGATACCCGACATGGGCAATCTGACACCCAAACACCCTGCCCCTGCCAGCCTGGTGCTGTCAACTGGGCATCCTGGCAGTGTCAGGGTGGCAGTGCTAGGGTACTCAGATGGCAGCACGAGTGGGAGGGTACCATCCTGTCCAGAGCCCGACCACCCGGGGGCCTCTGATGACCTGGGAGACACTCCTCCCCACACAAGTGCTGCTTTGCCTGGTCCATGTCTGTGTGGACCAGTGCTAAACAATGCCATGGCGAGGTATCCCAGTTGCGGGGCTTCGTTCCCGGGTCATTAAGTAATGGCTCACTTAAATAGGTAAATCTGGATCTCCCCCGCAATCGCAAAATCTAATGAGATCTCGTGAGGCGTTCTGAGCATCTTAAATCTTGCGAGAGGCCTCGCTGGCTTTTAAAGCAGACCAAGCAGGCCAGCAGCACGGTTCGATTCCCGTACCAGCCTCCCCAGACAGGCGCCGGAATGTAGCGACTAGGGGCTTTTCACAGTAACTTCATTGAAGCCTACTCGTGACAATAAGCGATTTTCATTTTTTCGCTTCTTGCATCTCGGTTACTGGCCTCATCGCGTCACCGAGTCGGAGCGACGAGGACGTTCATTCCCACCCTCAATCACATTAGTGAGAGTCTGGAGTGGTATGTAAACCAGACTGGAGAAGGGCAGCAGATTTTGTTCCCTAACATGAGTCAATCAGATGAGCCTTCACAACAATAGAGTAGGTTCATGATCACTGAAACTAGTTTTTTTTTAATCCAGATCTATTTAATTTAATTACCCTCGCTGCCATGGAGGGATTTGAACTCATGTCTCTGGATCATTAATCCAGATCTTTGGCTTATTAGTTCAGCAACATGATCACTGCTCTACTTTACCGTGTTCTCCACTTTTATCATTTTCATTGCTGAAAACTCAGCGACACAAAGGGAAGGGCAACTAACTTAGCTGGTACATTTATTGAAAAGGGTTTTATTCTTGGAAGTGAATGAATCCACATGATTTAAAACGTTGTTCACTTGTACATTCTCAGCACCCTCCCTGACTTACAGCTCCAAAATGTTCATCCTTTGATCTTTGTATGGCCCTTGAGATTTGAGCCAGCCAGCAATGGAGCAATGAGAGAATCAATGACTGGCAGCAGCATCGGAAACCTGCAGATCGGTAAAAAGAATTTTCTCAAATCAATCCCAGAAATGTTGCAAAATGAGAATCTGACTCGACTCTGCTTGGCGATTACTGATAGGTCTCTCCTGAAACAAAGAAGCATTTCCCTGAATAACACTCAACTTTTACTGAACCAATCATGCCAGTATGCAGTTGTTGGTACCTTTTACCATACACGGCCAATTGGGTCTGTAATGTCCTTTCCAAATAAAAAGGTCAAAAAGCATACAGGATCAGAAAGATGAGTCCATACATAACTTCTCTGATTCACAAACTGCACTAGAGGGGAGCACAAAAATGCTGCAAAATGCCTGCTGAGGGGTAAAATAATGACAAGCTTGAGCCTTCCTGTTTTGTGAGAGCATTTACACCTGCATGAAGAAATATTCTGAGTTACCAGAAATGCCTTCAATGCTTGAAAAATAACTACAAAAACCATTATCTGCATCAGCATAAGGATTCCTTCCTTTGCTGTCCAACCATAAGCATATAAATACAACAATTTAAGATGTTGGCTATGTTATTTAGCTTACCTAAAGCTCTAGAAAAAAAATACTGCCTTTTCAATTTGAGCAACTACTCAAATACATTCTTATCCTGCTACTCATATCCTCGAGAAATGTTGCTTGCGCCAAGTTAAACCTTGCCAAATGTTATCTGGCTTGCTGAAGCAGAATTTACTACCTGTTACATTTTAAAATAGTTGTAAATGCTGTCAATCTGGAATACTTTTCATGGTTGAAATACTGACAAATAGCAGAAAGTAAAGCCTTATTTGTTTTCAGTTCCCCTGTTAGCCGCGAGTATGAGCACAGAGCATTGTCTCCTCTTTTGCTGTTAAGGTTAGAACCATAGAATTCCTACAGGGCAGGAGGGGGCCATTTGGCCCATCGAGTCGGCACCAACCCTCTGAAAGAGCACCCTACCCAGGCTCATTCCCCTGCCTTATCCCTGTAACCCCACATCCTTGGACACGAAGGTACAATTTATCATGGCCAATCCACTTAACCTGCAGATCTTTGGACAGTGGGAGGAAACGGAGCACCCGGAGGAAACCCACGCAGATGCGCAGCGAGCATGCAAACTCCACCCAGTCACCCAAGGCCGGAATTGAACCGGGGTCCCTGGCGCTGTGAGGCTACAGTGCTAACCACTGTGCCACCATGCCGCTTGGGTAATAAATGCAGTAAATGAGCACCTAGGGGTCATTGCAATGAAACTTGGCGGAAATTACAAATAAACAAATATTTTGAGCCAAAGTAAGTTGAGCAACTGTAAGGATCCTCCTGTCCCTTTTTCTCCTTTTCATTTCCTTTATTCGTTCGGCTATTTCAATTTTTGTACATGGACAGTTAATGTACCTATGCCCTTAAGATGGGACTTCACCTTTAATTCGAGGGTTCGTAAATTGAGATTTGACCTATGACCCCCAAGGCCAGGCAGGTTGCAAGAAGCTGTTTACGTTTTAGATCAGCAGAATCCAGGGAGATCAGTGCTGACACACCATGATGGACTTGGCAGTCGGCCAATGGACTGACCCAAATTGCTGGGCCTTGTCAATGGCCCCTGCTGATTGCTTGGGTGTTTCTATGGAATGTTCCTTCCTCTGTGTGACTGTGTTTTCGCTTTTAGTTTTGAACTCAAAGCTGGAGAAATGTCTAGGAGTTCCTTTCCCTGAGATGTTAAAACCTCTCTGAAGCACCCGGTTGGGAGCTCTGTTCTCTCCTCAGTAAGGCTGGAGGTCATTCTGGTGATGCAGGAAACCAATTAAGTTTAAAACTCGTACTGGAGCTTGGCTGAGGCGGGACAAAGGAGACTCAAGAATTAAACAGGCCAGAGGCTGTTCCTTGGAGTGAGGGCCCAGGTTAATAAATGTTGAAGTGACTCTCCAGAGGAAATTCTATTGGCTGGGAGAGGGAGGGGGGAGGGGGAAGAGTTCTGGCAGGAGGGCTCACTAATGATATGTCGAGGAATTTAAATGAGGTTCCTGACATTCCGTATCAGGATTTTCCTTACGTCAAAGGCAAGGGGCGTGGAAAATCGGGAAATGCGATCTCGCCGGTGACAATCGCATTTCCGATTCTCACTGGATTAGGCACCCACGTCGCCCTTCACACTGACAGCTAATCTGTGCTCAAACCCGTCCCCATAGTTGAGATTAACATACAGGTTCAGTTGGCAGTTAGGAAGGCAAATGCAATGTTGCCAGTCATGTCGAGAGGGCTGAAATACAAGAGCCGGGATGTTCTGTTGAGGCTGTATAAGGCTCTAGTCAGACCCCGCATGGAATACTGTGAGCAGTTTTGGATCCGTACCTAAGTAAGGATGTGCTTGCCTTGGAGAGAGCTCAGAGGAGGTTCACAAGAATGATCCCCGCAATGAAGGATTTGACAGATGAGGAGCGTTTGGGAAATCTGGGTCAGTACTCGACGGAGTTCAGAAGGATGAGGGGGGATCTCATTGAAACCTGCAGAATACTGAGAGGCCTAGATAGAGTGAACGTAGAGAGGATGTTTCCACTTGTAGGAAAAACGAGAACCCGAGGGCACAGCCTCAGACTGAAGGGACAATCCTTTAAAGCTGAGATGAGGAGGAATTTCTTCAGCCAGAGGATGGTGAATCTGTGGAACGCATTGTGCAGAGGTCTGTGGAAGCCAAGTCATTGAGTGTCTTTAAGACAGAGATAGATAGGTTCTTGAATAAAAAGTGGATCAGGGGTCATGGAGAGAAGGCAGGAGAATGGGGATGAGAAACAGAACATCCATGATTGAATGGCAGAGCAGACCCGATGGGCCGAATGGCCTGAGTCTGCTCCCATGTCTTATGATCTCATAATACTGACTGAATGCTCCTGCCAGAAGATCATCCCTAACACTACACCTGTGGCTTCGATCCCTACGCACCTTGGAAGGACAGCCTGTTGCAACGACTTCAACATCAGACACAAGGACACTGATCTTTCATTTCATATTAATCCCCTTATTGTTTTTAGCCTTTTCCCTCCCTCTGTGTGTGTCTGCCTTGTGTGTGTTTAGGTGGGATGGTAAAAGGGGGAAGTAGTAGACTAGACTAGTTATAATTACTGCATATTAATCCAGGTGGCACGAGACTGGGGCAGGCTGCACAAGTTAAATTTGGCCAGGGTGGTGGAGCAAATGAAGGGAGAGTTTCGGAGATGGGATGCACTCCCGCTGTCGCTGGCAGAGAGGGTGCAGACTGTAAAGATGACAATCCTCCCTAGATTTCTGTTTGTTTTTCAGTGCCTCCCAATCTTTTTCCCACAGTCCTTCTTCAAAAGAGTTAACAGGATGATCATGAGCTTTGTCTGAGCGAGAAAATCCCCGCAGGTGAAGAAGGCGATGCTGGAGAGGAACCGCAGCGAGGGAGGGCTGGCTTTGCCGAGTATGATTAATTATTACTGGGCAGCCAACATCGCTATGATAAGGACGTGGATGGTGGGTACGGGGTCTATCAGGGAGCGGGTGGAGGCGGCCTCGTGCAGGGGCTCCAGCTTGGCAGCCCTGGTCACGGCTCCTCTACCACTGCCAGGTACTCCACCAGCCCGGTAGTGGTGGCGACCCTGTGGATATGGGGCCAGTGGAGGAGGCATGTAGGGGAGACGGGGGCGTCGGTTTGGGCGCCAATCTGCGACAACCTTCGGTTTGCCCCCGGGAGTATGGATGGGGGGCTTCGAGCATGGCGGCGGGCGGGGATGGGACGGGTGGGTGATATGTTCCTGGAAGGGAGCTTTGCGAGTTTGAGGAGCTTGGAGGAGAAATTTGGGCTGGTAAGGGGAAATGATTTTAGGTACCTACAGTTGCGGGACTTTGTTCGTAGACAGGTCCCATCTTTCCCCCGCCTCCCGCCAATGGGGATCCAAGACAGAATAGTCTCTAGTGGGGAAGAAGGGGAGGGTAGAGTCTCTGATATTTATAAGATGCTCATGAGGGAGGAAGGGTCCCAGACAGAGGAACTGAAACTTAAATGGGAGGAGGAGCTAGGCGGGGAAATGGAGGACGGGCTGTGGGCAGAGGCCCTGAGTAGGGTAAATTCGACCGCGACATGTGCCAGGCTCGGGCTGATTCAATTTAAGGTCGTTCACCGAGACCACATGACGGTGGCTCGGATGAGCAAATTTGGGATAGAGGATACATGTGCTAGGTCGCGGGAGGACCAGCGAACCACGTTCACATGTTTTAGGCATGCCCTAAGCTTAGGGGGTACTGGGAGGGATTTGCGGGCGTCATGTCCCGGGTGCTAAAAACAAGGGTGGCGATGGGTCCAGGGGTGGCAATTTTTGGGGTTTCGGAAGACCCGGGAGTCCAGGGGGAGAAAGAGGCCGATGCTTTGGCCTTTGGTTCCCTAATAGCACGGCGACGAATACTATTGGCGTGGAGGGACTCAAAGCCCCCGAAGACTGAGTTGTGGCTTGCGGACATGGCGAGTTTCCTGGGTATGGAAAAAGTTCGCCTTGAGGGGATCTGTACAGGGGTTCGCCCGGAGGTGGCAACCATTTATTGACTTCTTTGCAGGGAGGGGGGGGGTAGAGTAGGAGGGATAAAATGCAGGTCGTACCGGTGGGAGAGGAGCGGGCTTGTGCAGTATGTTACGATTGAAGCATTGAATGTAAGTGAATGTTTGCACATTGTTGCCTTTTTTGCTTTCTTTCTGTTGATGTTGATGTCTGTAACTGTTTTCAAAGCCAAAAACTACCTCAATAAAATTGTTTATTAAAAAAATAATAATAATTACTGCATATTTCAACTTTGTTTCTGTTATAAATAATCAGTTATGATGTTCGACTTACAAACCTGTTGGCTATAACTTATTGAGCAGTCAAGGGGCCAAAGATTCTTCAAATTTTATATGAATTATTGGTTAATTCACTTGCGTTGGGACTCCGGAGTCAGTGGGGCTGGAATCGACTGCGCATTAGCCCAGGGTGTCGTAACACAACTAAAACAGGCTCACTTCATGTAGCACATAAACCAGAAAAAAAACACTCAGGCAGCACCAATATTTTGAAATATAATGTAAAATAAACTATACTGATACTAATTGCCTTCCAGGCAAAGTTCCATGAATTGCCTTTTACAGGTTAAAATATATATGCGTCATTTCCAAGAAATGAAATGTGGCTTATCAATTGATAGAGTGAACTGCATCCCTGTCGCGAGTACGACTGCAGCGATGAATTCACATTTCAATGGAAGCAAAGCACATTAGCTGGTGATTAGTATGATATCTTCTATCCACAACAAAAAAGCAAATACAAGAGAAAGAAATAAAGTCACCTCATTCAGCTCCACTGAATATTGTTACAATCTTGGTCGAAACCAGTACCTTGGAAAAGAAATCTGAACTCTCAGTTATTTAACTGAAAGAAAAATGCCACAAGATTTTACGGTTTTAAACAAAAAATGTTCACTGAGAAAGAATTAAACAAAGCAAGTGCAACTAATTTAACACTACGCGGACAATTTTGAGCCCGGATTATCTGACAGCGAGAAGGACGACGTGGGTGCAAAAGCACATTTCCTGATTTTCCACGCCCCTCGCCGTTGACATAAGGAAAATCCTGATACGGAATATCAGGAACCTCATTTAAATACATCGACGTATCATTAGCGAGCCCTCCTGCAGGGCTCCCCATCCCCCATCCGGAACATTCATTGGGCGCTGACCATTTACAACAGTTGTTTAAAAACGGGAACATGGCAACCGCACCTCCGAAGGGGATATCGGAGCATCACCCACCAGGGTGCCTGTCACAGAGGAGCACCTGAGAACACGCGGGGGACCCAGATAAAATCAACTCAGGACGGGGTTCAGTCTCAGCGAGCGTGATTCTCCCATGCCGCGTCATATGGGAGAATCGCCGTCCGAGCCATTTTTTCCCGCAGCGCCAGTCCGACGCCGGCAGGCGATTCCCCGAGGAGCGGAGAATCGGCGCCATTAGCGCCGGCATGTTTGTTGCGCCACCGGTCGTGGGCCACTGTCCGTGGCCGGGACGCTGATTCTCAGGGCTCGATGGGCCGAGCGGCCGTGCGGAAACAGCAGAGTCCCGCAGGCGCCGTTCACACATGGTAGCTGCCGGCAGGAACTCTGCGCGAAGGGTCGGGGGGCGGCCTCTGGGGCGGGGAAAAGAGCTCCTTCACCGGGGGTGGCCTCCGATGGGGTCTGGCCTGCGATCGGGACCCACCAATCGGCGGGCCGGCCTCTCCAGCCCCTGCCCTACTTTATTTTGTGGCAAGCCCCTGAACCCCTACGCCATTTTGCGTTGGGGTTGGCGCGCTGAGGAAGTCCCCCCGCGCATGCGCGGGTTGGCGCAGCCCAACTGCGCATGCGCAGGTTGGCACGGGGAAGGGAGGCTGGAGCGGCGTGAACTGCTCCAGCGCCGTGCTGGCTCCGTTGGGGCCAGAATCGGTAGTCCCCGCGCCCGTTTCGCGCCATCTTGAAACGCGACGGCGTTCACGGCGGCACAAACACTCTGTCTCCATTTCAGAGAATTGCGTCCAGCATCTTTAGGGGTGGGTCACTCGCAGCCCTTCGCGGCCCTTCGTGTCTGTGAGCCACTGGGTTTAAAGAGGTCGGGTGGCTGGTTTGCAGGCACCGTTTCCCGTGTCCTCCTGCTGGCTTTGTGGTGAAATCACCGCTGAGGGATTGCCCTTCAGAGTGGCAGCTCGAAATTGGTGAGAGCAGGCAAAGCCAGAGAGTCAGCACTGGGGGCGACTGTGAGATTCACGGATGGGGTCCCGTGAGATGCCAGTTTATATATATGGGCAGAGTGGGGGACTCTGGCAAAGGGTGATTTCCAGCCTCATGAGGGCTGGAGACTTTCAAAAGGGGGGGGTAGTGGGGGATGAGTACAGTCAGAATGAACTACCACCCTCAGGCTAAACTTTCTGTTTCTCAACCTACTGATGAAGTGGAGAGATAATGAGGATGCAGATGGCACCATCAGTACTGGAGATTACTGGCAGGCATGAGAGAACTGAGCGTTGCTGTGAGCAGGGGTGGCTGAACCTTCCACAGATGGGGGGGGTCTGCACGGGTGTTGCAGTGCTAGCTTTCTCAGTGTGCGGTGCTGGAGATGTGTCACTCACAGGGAGGAGGGTGTCAAATGGGCTGGACTACCCCAGGGTCCTCTGGGTGGAAGGCCCCGGGCTACACTATGGGATAGAAGGGCAGTTGGAATGAGATCCAGAAGCCTCGCCTACTCGTGCCTACTCCATGCAGTTGACGCCCTGCACTATGGAGCTCATGCCCTCTGCCATGGAGATCATGAGCTGAACCATAGAGTGGACATCTCCTGCCATGGAGTGCACATTCTTCACCAAGGTTTCGACTACCTATGCCACCCTCACAATGTTCACCTCGTTACGCGAGAGTGACAGCAACACGTCCCCTCCAGTCGGCTTTGCAGTCCAAGGAGGGAAGCTCACATCCCTTTCTGATGATTGTGACTCTGCCTTTGTAGCTCCAGCAGCTCTGGTCCGATCGTAACCAGAGGCACATCATCGGCCTGGAGTTCAGCACAATCCTGGTCACCAGCATCCCTCTGACTGCCCGATCTGGTGAGTCCCTGCCTCTGCCTACTCTGGATCTTCAGCTGTGAGGTGCTCACCATTCAGTGACCCAGAGGCTTGCCTAGTTCATAGAATCCATAGAATTCCTACAGTGCAGAAGGAGGCCATTCAGCCCATCGAATCTGTATCGACCCTCTGAAAGAGCACCCTACTTAGGCTCACTGCTCCGTCCTATCCTTGTAAACCCAAATCTTTGGACACTAAGGGGCAATTCTGCATGACGAATCCAGCTAATCTGCACCTCTTTGGACCGTGGGAGGAAACCAGAGCTCCCGGAAAAAAACCATGGGCTCATGGAGAACATGCAAAGTGCACACAGAATGTCACCCAATGCCGGAATTGAACCACTGTGCCACCGTGCTGCCCCACCGAGGTGTGGGTATCAGCACTGGAGAGGGTGACGGTGACAGCTGTGACACCTCTTCGATGCTGGTCTCTGAGATGTCTCCCTCAGAGCTGCTCGGGTCTGTGGTCTCCAGAGGGTGTGACTGATTGACCTGTAAGGGAAGTGAGATGGCATTAGCGCATCACAGGGGCAAACCATTGAGAGAAAGTTGACTCATATGAGGCTTTCATCAGAGCTGGATGTGCTGAGGGTCCTCACTTTTGTCTGTTGCCCCCACTTCACCCCCTGTACAGGTGTGATCCTGCTCCTCGCTGGCCAACTCAAGAGTTCTTTCCTCAAAGGGGGTTAGAGTTTTCAGCTCGGTCATGACCAGCAGGCAGTGCCGCTCATGCTGATTGTGCTCGATTGTGTCCTGCTATGAGACAGATGGGGAGAGTGTAGACAGGAATCCTGCCAGGTCAGATGGTGGTGAAATCAGGCGTGCGTGGGAGATGAGTGGGATCGGGAATGTATGGAGCAGACTACCTACTGAGGGGAACCATAGGGAGTGGGATGGAGGAAAGCAGGAAAGCAGGCAGCATGAAAAGTGCTGGGACCTTGATGTGGCTGGCAGAGAGATCACCGTGTGGGTGTGATGGGGTGCAGAGGGAGAGATGAGGAGGCAGACTTACCCTGGCTGTATGAAGATGATCATTCATCTTCTTTAGGAACTGTAGCCCCATCGGGCGGCACAGTGGTGCAGTGGTTAGCACTGCTGCCTTATGGCACTGAAGACCCGGGTTTGATCCTGGCCTCGTCACTGTCCGTGTGGAGTTTGCACATTCTCCCCGTTTCTGCGTGGGTCTACCCCCACATCCCTTGAGATGTGCAGGTTGGTGGATTGGCCACGCTAAATTTGAGACTTTTCCCGCTGCCGGCGGCGACAGGACTTTTAAAAATTAAATTATGGGATGTGGGCATTGCTGGCTGGACCAGCATTTATTGCCCATCCCTAATTGCCCTTGAGAAGGTAGTGGTGAGATGCCTTCTTGAACCTGCTGCAGTCTCTGTGGTTTAAGTATACCCACAGTGCTGTTAGGGAAGTAGCTCCAGGAATTTGACCCAGGGACAGTGAAGGAACGGCGATATAATTCCAAGTCAGGATGGCGAGTGATTTGGAAGGAATTCGCTCCGGGATCGACACTTTGAAAAAGTATCGGAAATTTTCTGGCCCTTCCGGTCTTCCCAATCCTGCCAAATTCGAGCCCGCTGTGGGGCAGGTGAGGTAAGCAACATGCCATCGACTTCAGCAGGACCAGAAGGTCCAGACGGCAGCCAATGAAGAGCCATCTCCACCTCAGGGAAACCTACCGCGGGAAGGAATGGTTTGTTCTGGCCCACATTCTGTAATCACTTACACTTTATACCCAAAAATCTCAACGGAACATTCCCCATTCTCCTTTTATTTCCACCCACAAAGTGGAAAAACCCCAATACTAATAAGGATCTTGAGGCTTAATTTCTTCAAACCATCAAGGCATTCATATTATTTAGTCAATATCAGTGAAGCATCAATGAACCATGGGATCAAACCATCGCTCAAGAATTCACTTTGATTCTCCTCAGTGCTCCCGCTAGTCTCCGAGGTATGAGGGGCGCGATTCTCCGCTGCCCACGCCGGTTCGGAGAATAGCGGGAGGGCGTCCCTGACATTTTTCACGCCCTCCCGCTATTCTCCCCCCCCCCCACGGCCGCCCCACGACACGAATCGCTGCTCGCCGTTTTTTACGGCGAACAGCGATTCTCCCCAGGCCGATGGGCCAAGTTCCCAGGCCTTTACGGCCTTTTTTACGGCAGCAAACACACCTGCTTGCTGCCGTCGTAAAAATGGCCGCAACATGCCCGTTCTGGGCATCCAGGGCCCCGATTGGCACGGCCGTGCCAAGGGGGGCATGGGCCCGCGATCAGTGGGCACCGATCGCGGGCAGTGCGTCCGTAACGGACACACTCTTTCTCCCTTCCGCCGCCCCGCAGGATCAGTCCGTGGGGCGGCCGAGGGAGATGACGGCCCCGCGCATGCGCGGGCTGGAGCCGTCCAACCCGCGCATGCGCGGCTGACATCATCGTGCGTGTCAGCCGGCGTGACGCTTGGCGCGCGGACTTAGAGGCGGTTGCTAAGACCACGATGCCGTGCTTCACGGGGCCCTGCTGCTAGCTCCGTCCGGGGGGGAGAATCGGGTCCCGGGAGGGGGCGCGGAGGCTGCCGTGAAACACGGCCAGTTTCACGGCAGCCTTTACGATTCGCCGCATTTGCGGAGAATCGCGCCCGAGATTTCTTCAGCTTTTTCCATTAGCATCTGGTTTAGCGAATCTTCCGAATCTCCTTCAACATCTCACGGTTGTGGGCAGCTCAGTTCAAGCCTGGGCCTCCCGGCATTCCTGCTTAGTGACTCCAAATCAGAAACTGCTACAGGTCTGCAGCTCTTACATAAGAACGAGTTGCAGGAGTAGGCCATCTGGCCCCTCGAGCCTGCTCCGCCATTCAATGAGATCATGGCTGAACTTTTGTGGACTCAGCTCCACTTTCCGGCCCGAACACAATCCTTAATCCTTAATCCCTTTATTCTTCAAAAAATTCTTAGTAAATTCTTTCTCTTTCTCGGTCTTAAACCTGCTCCCAGGTTGACTGCCAATTTCAGGCTACTAGACTAGAAGTGTTTGAGGTTCATAAGGAGGAGGTGTTAGCGATTCTGGAAAGTGTGAAAATAGATAAGTCCCCTGGGCCGGATGGGATTCATCCTAGGGTTCTCTGGAAAGCCAGGGAGGAGATTGCTGAGCCTTTGGCTCTTCACCTGAAGAAGGAGCCGTGCTCCGAAAGCTCGTGTTTGAAACAAACCTGTTGGACTTTAACCTGGTGTTGTAAGACTTCTTACTGTTGATCTTTAAGTCATCTTTGTCTACAGGAATAGTGCCAGAAGACTGGAGGATAGCAAATGTTGTCCCCTTGTTCAAGAAGGGGAGTAGAGATAACCCCGGTAATTATAGACCAGTGAGCTTTACTTCTGTTGTGGGAAAAGTCTTGGAAAGACTTTAAGAGATAGGATGTATAATCATCTGGAAAGGAATAATTTGATTAGAGATAGTCAACATGGTTTTGTGAAGGATAGATTGTGCCTCACAAACCTCATTGAGTTCTTTGAGAAGGTGACCAAACAGGTGGATGAGGGTAAAGCAGTTGATTTGGTGTATATGGATTTCAGTAAAGCGTTTGATAAAGTTCCCCATGGTAGACTATTGCAGAAAATACAGAGGCATGGGATTCAGGGTGATTTAGCAGTTTGGATCAGAAATTGGTTAGCTGATAGAAGACAAAGGGTGGTGGTTGATGGAAATGTTCTGACTGATGTCCAGTTACTAGTGGCGTACCACAAGGATCTGTTTTGGGGCCGCTGCTGTTTGTCATTTTTATAAATGACCTGGAGGAGGGCTTAGAAGGATGGGTGAGTAAATTTGCAGATGACACTAAAGTCGGTGGAGTTGTGGACAGTGCAGAAGGATGTTACAAGTTACAGAGGGACATAGATAAGCTGCAGAGCTGGGCTGACAGGTGGCAAATGGAGTTTAATGCAGAAAAGTGCGAGGTGATTCATTTTGGAAGGAATAACAGGAAGACAGAGTACTGGGCTAATGGTAAGATTCTTGGTAGTGTGGACAAGCAGAGAGATACTGGTGTCCATGTCCATAGATCCCTAAAAGTTGCCACCCAGGTTAAGAGGGTTGTTAAGAAGGCGTACGGTGTATTAGCTTTTATTGGTAGAGGAATTGAGTTTCGGATCCATGAGGTCATGTTGCATTTGTACAAAACTCTGGTGCGGCCGCATTTGGAGTATTGCATGCAGTTCTGGTCGCCACATTATAGAAAGGATTTGGAAGCATTGGAAAGGGTACAGAGGAGATTTACAAGGATGTTGCCTGGTATGGAGGAAAGATCTTATGAGGAAAGGCTGAAGGACTTGAGGCTGTTTTCGTTAGAGAGAGGTTAAGAGGTGACTTAATTGAGGCATACAAGATGATCAGAGTACAAGATAGGGTGGACATTGAGAGCCTTTTTCCTCGGATGGTGATGTCCAGCACGAGGGGACATAGCTTTAAATTGTGGGGAGATAGATATAGGACAGATGTCAGAGGTAGGTTCTTTACTCAGAGAGTAGTAAGGGTGTGGAATGCCCTGCCTGCAACAGTAGTGGACTCGCCAACACTAAACATATTCAAATGGTCATTGGATAGGCATATGGACGAGAAGGGAATAGTGTAGAGGGACTTTAGAGGGGTTTCACAGGACGGCGCAACATCGAGGGCCGAAGGGCCTGTACTGCGCTGTAATGTTCTATGTTCTATTTACCCAGATAAAACCCTAAACCAAATAAAACCTCCCTGCAATCTATCCCTACAGCAATGTGGCACAATGTCCCAGAAAGAGAGATTAAACTGATTATCCCCAATTCCCAATTTTTCCCTTTATCCTGAGAACATGAATAATTCAAACCCTTAATTAGACAGCTGAAGACACCCCATCTTCAGCACGGCAGCATAGTGGATAGCACAGTTGCTTCACAGCTCCAGGGTCCCAGGTTCGATTCCCGGCTTGGGTCACTGTCTGTGCGGAATCTGCACGTTCTCCCCGTGTCTGCGTGGGTTTCCTCCGGGTGCTCCGGTTTCCTCCCACAGTCCAAAGATATGGATTGGCCATGCTAAATTTCCCTTAGGTTAGGTGGGGTTACTGGGTTACGGGGATAGGGTGGAGGTGTCGGCTTAAGTGGGGTGCTCTTTCCAAGAGCCAGTGCAGACTCGATGGGATGAATGTCCTCCTGCACTGTAAATTCTATGATCTCCACCAAGAAGCTCAGAGTGGTGACCCATCCTTTAGTCTCCAATACTTCTGACTATGATCTTATAAAATAAATATCCTTTGAATTACAATTACTTTAGGCATATTGACCAACTTCTCAAACCGGGAACTTTCCACTTACCTTGCATTTAGAAACTTAAAGTTTCAAACAAAAAGTTAAAATCCAAAAACCTATGAATCATGAAAACAATAGTACTTAAAATAATATGGAATATATGAAGGTGATTTGAAAGGCTTTTTTTAAGCTCATAGAGCGAGTTTATATTGAGTTTGTGGTTAGTATCATTATTTGAACTTCAAGGTGAGAATACCTCCAGGATAGCAGTTACCTTGCATTAATTAAAATGGCTGCATGAGGAATTTCACTCCCTCTGTTGGATATATAAAGCAGAGAATTTCTCAATAATTGGGTGATTATTTCTCCATCTGTAACGGGATCACAAGGCATTCATATTATTTCGTCAACATCGGTGAAGCGTCAAGAAAATAGAGAATCAGAAACCAGCAACCGCGTTCGGAGCCCAAGTTGAAATTAACACAAAGAGAAACAGCAAGCCTAGATACAAATCCTTTTTCCCAAATAACTGACAATTATTTTTGACCATCTAGGTATATATCACCTGTCACATTGAAGGCTGAAATGAATATTTCTATGAAATTTGCATATATCTCAAAAAGCTGATCTAGTTTATCCAACAATGAGAAAGTATTGTTATTTCTCTTCACAACTTATTCCTTTTTTGTATTTTGAATAAAAATGAAATCAGTTTCTGAGTAAACGTGGGGAGGAAAAAAATGCATGAGCACGCTTGTGTTGTCAATACTAATACTTGTGTAATCAGATAATCATGTGCTCCGTATTACAAACGCTAATAACAAATGCATCACAAGTTCATATGAAACCTGTCTGTCTATTTTAATGATTTGCAGTCAGAGTCAATGCCATTAATAAAACATGAAATTTGTTAATATTGAACAGCATGATTTCAACCCATAATGTTTTTTCTTGCGATTGAAAATGTCTCACTTTCAAGTTCTGCTCCAAGACTAGCTGCTTGATTGACTGCATCAGGAATCAGCAATATCCTTTAGCTTTTCTGCATTAAACTCTCCACTATCTGTCTTCTGTTTTGACAAGGCAGAGATAGTTTTAAGTTCAGCCTCAGTGTATTTGGGCTTGAGACGGACACAGTCATAGTCAAAATCTTCATCCAATGTGAAAGGTTGGACTTCATCTGTCAATACCTGATGAAAAATATGGAGAAGCGCATTTTACTGCTGGCAGATTCTGATGGGGACACAATCTTCTTTTAATGCGACATGTCACAGGATTTTGTGCTATATGACAAGATGTCGGAATATGATGTGAGTACTACCGCCTGCCCTGCCCTGAATCAACATAAAATAATGCTGACCGTTTAAATGGAGAAAAAGATAAATATTGCAGGATGTATAAAACCTCTTTGCAATCCCATGTTTACACTGATCACCGGAACCTTCTAGCATTAAAATTAATGGGCCAGATTCCACAATTAGTGATGAAGCATCACCATTTACCTCCAAACTCAAAGCATGCAGCCCACAAAGATCTAACGAACTGTGAGGTGTGGATTTCACCTTTCCGATGTGAGTTTAAGTCTGGTGGCAAGTCAAGGGCATCTCCAGGCATTCAGCAACAATGATGTCAGCAAGCAAGGTAATCAGCCAATCGCATTGAAGTATTTTCACAGACGGCAAAGCAGGTAATTAAAAGCACTGATTATCACTTTTAATTTGGATTTTTTGGTAATAAAATAGATAATTATGATTGAATTTAGATATAAGCTAAAACATAAACAAACCTCTGAAAAGTATTGTAAAATATAAAGATTTTTTTTTCTCATAATGGAGAAATTTGACATTTCACAAATATGAAATTAGCTTCTCAGGGTCAGTGAGCTTGCTTAGCAGTAATTATGAATCTAGTACGCTATTAAAAACATAGTTACACATAATTCAACACGATGTAACTTTTACAGGTGATTTTAAATGTAAAAGTATAAAAGTCAAAGTTTTCATCAATTCACTGAATTCTGGGGAAACCTGAACAGTACACCCTCTGGAGAAGGGTAGAATCACCACCAGAGACTTCTGGATTTCCAAGTTATTCTATGTATGTGCAGAATCCTAAAGATGCAGCTTCAATGGAATAATAAAAGCAAATGCTGATGTATTCACCTTCATTGCCACTGCAAAATCCAGACCAATGCCAAGATAAAGCTACTCTGCAACAGTATAATACATTGAGGTCTTAAATAATTGACATACCTGATCGAGTGTTTTATTATTACACTCTTCAACCTTCAGATTCATTTTGAAGTTAAGTGATGTGTGTTTGTATTCATAATGAGAATAATCTGTAGCATTCTCCTCTTTTATTTCACCCGGGAGTATCTCGCATCCTAGATTCAGTGGCAAAGAATAACATAAGCTAGAAATTTTTATAAGTATTATAGCAGGGACAAAATTTGGCAAATAAATAACACAGAAATGAGAACATCTGAGCAAATCCAATTAAAGAATCACTACACTATAGCAGATGAATTTTCTTCATACATTTTTGAAAACTACTTTCCCTTATGAATGACAAAATAATAGCAACATAAACGATTAGCTTCATTAAAGAGCCAATAAATTTGCATTCCGTACAATGTGGGAATGCCACTACAAAGGGGCAAGGGGAGTTCAAGGAAAAAGCCCACCATCAGCTTCGTAGGGTAATAAATGTGGGCCTGCATTTTCCGGCCGTTTGCTGGATTCTCTGGTCCTGCCGGCAGCGCTCCCCCATCCGCGGGTTTCTCAGCGGCATGGGGTGGCTTCAATGGGAATTCCCATTGTCCGCAGCGGAAGCAGAGAATCCCGCCGTCAGCGAATAGCACGCTGCCGGGAAACATAGGGCTGGGGGACCGGAGAAACTCTCCCGTGATCTTACTAGCATAACCCACATCAGAAAACTTATTAACTAGAATTGACACAACACAAAAATAATCAGCATTTCTGTTTTAAATTTAGGGCGCGATTCTCCGCAAATCCGGCGTGCCGTGAAGGCTGGCGTGAAACTGGCCGTGTTTCACGCCAGCCTCGGAGCTCCGTCCCGGGAACCGATTCTCCCCCCCCCCCCCCCCGGGCGGGGCTAATATCGGGGCCGGGGGAATCACGGCGACACGGAGTTAGCGAACGTCGCTAACTCCGCCCACCAAGAGTCCCGGAGGCTGACGCACACGATGACGTCAGCCCGCATACGCGGGTTGGACGGCTCCAACCCGCGCATGCGCGGATGACATTATCACGCAGACGCGTCAAACCCACGCATGCGCGGGCCGTCATGCCCCTCAGCCGCCCCACGGACTAATCCTGCGGAGCGGCAGAACAAATAGTGCGCGGGTATCGGACCCGCTGCCCGCGATCGGTGCCAACCGATCGCAGGCCCATGCCACCCTTGGCACAGCCGTGGTGCGGCCGTGCCAATCGGTGCCATGGTTGTCCAGGACAGGCACTTTGCGGCCGTTTTCACAAACGCTGGAAGCAGGTGTGATCGCGGCCGTGAAAACGGCCGTAAACTCCGCGGTATTCGGCCCATCGGCCTGCGGAGAATGGCTGTTCGCAGTAAAAAACGGCGAGCAGCGCTTCATGTCGGGGGGCGGCCAGAGGGGGGGAGAATAGCGGGAGGCCGTGAAAATTGTCGGGAAGGCCCTCCCGCTATTCTCCGACCCGTCGTGGGCAGCGGAGAATCGCGCCCTTAGTCTTTGAACCCCTCAACATCACTTCGGTTTCGTTCTACAAGTCCTGAAAGACGTGCTTATTAGGTGAATTGGACATTCTGAATTCTCCCTCAGTGTACCCAAACAGGCGCCAGAGTGTGGTGATTAGGGGATTTTCACAGTAACTTCATTGCGGTGTTAATGTAAGCCTACTTGTGACACTAATAAAGATTTTCCTTATTATTATATTCCTTCAGTCCTACTTTATTGTATTCAGTAATTGAAATTTGTTGAAAGCTCTTTCAGGGTGGCAAGCTGTGTTGTCATAGCATGCCGTTAAGCTTCAACACAGTGTGCACCGGAATAACAGGACACTGCTCACCACTTAATTTCCCACAAAGCAAGTTCTCAATATGATCATGCTGTAAGCTAGCAAGAGGCATGTTCCCAGAAGGACTGAGGGGAAATAGTTACCTTAAATCACATTCAGAGCCAGCCACAGAACAATACTGAAAAGGAAGAGTAATCGTGCATATTGAGTCTTTCATGGCACTAGAATATCCCAAAGCGCAAACGGCCAATTATTTTGGACAGGTTGACCGCTTTGCGGGACACCTTCACTCAGCCCGCAAGTATAGCCTCATCCTTCCTGTCGCTTGCCATTTTAACTTAGCATCTCGCTCTCATGCCCACATGTCCATCCTTGACCTGCTGCAATGTTCCAGTGAAGCTCAACACAAACTGGAGGAACAGCACCTCTTCTTCCGATAAGGCACATTACAGCCCTCAGGACTCAACATTGAGTTCAGCAACTTTCAACTGGGACCTTTCTCCTCCATCTTGACCATTTTTAAAATCATTTTTTGTCCCAATGCATAACCCCGCCCCCAATAGACCATCTACCACTTGTTTCTCTTTCACTGAGCACTGATATTTATTCTCTCATTAACACATTCTGATATTTTATCTTTATGCAACACCTAGCACCTTCTCCTGCCATTAACAAAGTCTCCTAGCTCCCACCAATCACTGACCTTCTACTCTTTTCTAGCTGATCCACACCAGTATTTAATCCAACACACTTCTCCCTCTCTTTAGCTCTGAAGAGGAATCATATGGACTCACAGCATTAATTCATAGTTTCTCTCGCCAGGATGCTGTCAGACCTGCTGAGTTTTACCTGGTCTGGCCGACATATGACATCAGACCCACAGCAATGTGGTTGACTCTTAAATACCCTCTGGGATGGGACATAAATGCTGGCCCATCCATAATTATCCCATGAACAAATAAACAAATGTTCCTGAAGTTCATTAGTACAAATGCAAGAATGCCAAATTTCAAACAATCACAAGTCAACTCTGCCATGGGGAAAGCAACAGAGGCTATATGCTCCGCCAGCTCCCAGGTAATTCAAAAAAGGCGCATGGTTCAACATATTCCTTTTGTTTTCAGAAACCGAGTCCCGCTGTGTGCAGATATGTTATTTAAAGCAAGCGTAAGTGAGCCACGTTATGAATTTATTAAATCTTAATTGGTTCTTAGTGTAACTATTCGCACACTCAGGATTTCTCAGAAAGTGCTGCCCAATCACATCTTAAAGTCAATGTTAGTAGGCAGTTCACAATAGTCAAGAGTATAGACCATAATCAATCAGCCCACGCTTGCAAAACCCGAAATCTCTACTGTTAGATGTGATTCCCAATTGTCTAGCATTTGCAGAATCCTCAAAGCCTCTCCACATCTAAACAGCACAAATCTGCAATGTGAAATGAAATGAAAAATGAAAATGAAAATCGCTTATTGTCACGAGTAGGCTTCAATGAAGTTACTGTGAAAAGGCCCTAGTCGCCACATTCCGGCGCCTGTTCGGGGAGGCTGTTACGGGAATCGAACCGTGCTGCTGGCCTGCTTGGGCTGCTTTAAAAGTCAGCGATTTAGCCGAGTGAGCTAAACCAGAATTTTACAGTGAAGAATTTCATTATGATCTCGCACAATGCAGTTCACTTGACCAGCACGAGCCTAAACAACCACCTTTTCCATCCCAAGTTTATCTGGACTGCAGTAGGTATTATCGACAGAATTCTCTGCAACAACTCACCCAGGCTCCTTTGGGAGCATCTCGCAAATCCACAACATCCACCAAATAGAAGGTCAAGGTCAGCAAGGACCACCACTTTCTGGTTTCCTTCCAAAATCAGAGCATCCTGAAAAGAGCATATACCATCCATCCTTCATCACCGCTGGGTCAAAATCCTGGAAAAGTATACCGATCAGCAACATCGCACAACGGATTGCAGCAGTTCAAGAGGGTCCTTCTCAGCAACTAGGAAATGGCAATAAACTCCTGCTCCTTGTTCAGATGTAATAAACTTTGGTTTTGTCACTAATGCCAAGCCCTAAGAAGCTTTTTAAAATCCAACTGAATTCAATAAATTACCTAATATCAATAAATTACCTAATGCTTTAATATGAATAGATTGTAGTTATGTAAGGACTGACGAGCATAACTCTCGATGGCTCGCTATGCTGCACAAATCCAATGCAAACTGACTTTGCTTCCTGTTTCTATCTGAGAAGATACAGCATCAGTACATCAAACAATGGTTTTATCATGATGTCCCAACAACAGTACTGGACCAATTGCTTAGCCAGTAATTGTCCTCATTAGTGATGGTTGCTGTTTTCTTGCTTGTTTGCCCAGCTGTGTTTTGATGGGCTGCAATGATGCAGAACAGCCCAGACAGAGGCAACTGTGCAACAGCAGGGACAGTCCCTGGGCAGCAGTTGCTAGAATCAGAATTAGTCTCATTACTAATAAGTCAAATTCAAATGTAGAGGGCGCTAAATACTATCAGCAATTCGATTTACAAAAAAAACACATCTTGAGCTCAGTAACCATAAAGGGTTTGTCAAGAAATATTAAAATCAATACATTAACTATGTGAATATTCATAATTACAACTGTGAAGCCTCCTATCAGGGGTAGAATGTGTATTTCAGTTCATTAAATGATTAGTAACCAATTATTTTAAACGAGTTCCAAATGTTCTTACCAATCATGTTAGCCATAATTCAAGGTTAAACTGAAAATACTGGATAATATGCAGGGTGTTCTTGTAATGCCAGAGAACGGAGGGTTGCAAATGTTTCTCTGTTTAAAAGAGGTAGGAGGGATAAACCCTGCAACAGCAAGTCAGCCAGCCTAACATCTGTCTTGGGGAAGCTTTCATTCATCCAGGGCCTCAGGCTACTGTCACCACCAGGAGTTAGTGGTACGACAGAAACCCACACCAAGTACTCAGTCCGGCAGGTTTTCCTTTTTGGGTTGGAGGTGGGGGAGGTTCATCCTTAACAGGCTCCCTTGGCTCATCAGAAGCCCCCATTTGTTACTAACTGCCCAGTGATCCCCTCCCACCATGGTCTCTCAAACCATGATCCCCACCTCTGCCCTGGCCAGGGCCTGCTGGCCTGGCATCCGGTAAGACCTGCAAACACTTACGTGATTCACTGCAGTTTGTCTCTTCAAGCCTCAAGTGCAGTCTCAGAAGTGGCCACTGCTCCCAGCGGTGCTGCTGATACTGGAGAGCAGCTGATTTCGGACTGGCCGGCAGCTCACTGAGGCGGAACTTCCCGTCACTAAGGGGCAGAAGTCCCATCTCCAGTCTATTAACGACCAGGGCCAGCCATTTTTTGCCTGGGCGGGCTCCCCGTGACTTTTTAGCAGAGGCAACATTGTCCCATAAAATTCAGCCAAAGATCTTTTCACACAGGATGTAATTTATAATCACCTGCATGGATATTCTTTATTTTTACTCAGTATGGACACCCCGGGGGTGATTCTCCGAGCCCCGCGCCGGGCTGGAGAGCCGCCGCAACCGCGCCACGACGCCGGTGCGCGATTCTCCGAGGTGCAGAGAATCAACGCTATTTGCGTCGGCGGGGTTGGCGCGGCGCCGGCCACGGGCTGCTTGAATCGGCGGGGCCGCCAATTCTCCGGCCCGAATGGGTCCAGCGGCCGCGCGGGTATGACAGAGTCCCGCCGGCACCGTTCACCCCCTGGTCGCTGCCGGCAGGAACTCTGCGTGAAGGGCCGGGGGGGTGGCCTGTGGGGCTGGGAAAAGCGATCCTTCAGCGGGGGTGGCCTCCGATGGGGTCTTGCCCATGACGGGGCCCACCGATCGGCAGGCCGGCCTCTCCCCCCCGGGCCTACTTTCCGGCGCGGCTGGCCCCTGAACAATGACGCCATTTTTTTAAAATAAATTTAGAGTACCCAATTATTTTATCCAATTAAGTGGCAATTTAACATGGCCAATCCACCTAGCCTGCACATCTTTTTGGTTGTGGGGGTGAAACCCACGCAGACACGGGGAGAATGTGCAAACTCCATACCGACAGTGACCCAGGGCCGGGATTCGAACCCAGGTCCTCAGCGCCGTAGGCAGCAATGCTAACCACTGTGCCACCGTGCTGCCCCCCAATGACGCCATGTTGAGTTGGGGCCAGCGCGCGGAAGAAGTCCCCCGCGCATGTGCAGGCTGGCGCGGCCCAACTGCGCATGCGCGGGTTGGAGCGGTGCCCATTTTGCGCTGGGGAGGGAGTCTGGAACGCCGTGGGCCGCTCCAGCGCCGTGCTGGCCCCCTGTGGGGGACAGAATCAGTCATCCCCGTGCCCGTTTCATGCCATCGTGAAACGTGCCAGGGTTCACGACAGCGCGAACACTTGGGCTCCATTTGGGAGAATCCCCCCCCCCGCCCCGGTGACCTTATTAAATTATTGTAACCTGAATGCACTGCCTGGAAGAATGGTGGAAGGAGGCTCACAACAATTTTCAAAAGAGTACTACTGGTTGAACACTTGAAGGAAAAGATTAACTGGGTATTGTATTCAAAGGGAAGTATTGAAAAGGTAAGTAAAATTAAATGTATTTCCTACTCGTAGTGAGGAAATATAGCAGGAAAAGAGCACCTCTAGTCCCAGCCAGGACCACCGAAGATGCCAGCTCCCTTCTGGGCCAGCTTTTATCTCGGTGATTTAACATGCCCTACTCCACAAGGGGCTCCACCCCTCAGCGGGGGAGCTCGTATTCCACGACCCCCCACAGGGAGATCGATCAGGTTGTCCCAATGGGTTTCAACGGGGTTATAATATTCCACCCCGTTCCCCGGCAAGGCTATTGATCAAAACCGTGGCGAGGCTATCATTCAAAACCGTGGATATCTGAGCATTCCTGTCAGATCCTGAGCCCTTCACCTCGTGCATCTCAGTGTCAGGGCCCCTAGGGGTGTTGCCTCCAACCTCATTGTGTCGGGCAGGTGGAACTAAAAAGTGGCTCATCCGGTGGGGTCGGTGCTGAAGTTCGCTCCCTGTTCCGGAGGTGATCCATTGTGCTTTGCACGCAAAGGTTCGAATCCCATCCTCGTCGCCAATAGTGCAGTCAAAGAGGAGCCCCAAAAAGGTAATTAAAATGAAGTTTATTTCCTATTCATAGTGAGGAAATGAGGAAGGCAAAGAGCACCTCTAGACGCAGCCAGGACCATCCAAAAAAATGTCGGCTCCCTTCTGGGCCAGCTTTTATCTCAAGGATTTAACAAGCACATATTCCACGTGTCCTGTGGGGAGATCGATCGTGTTATAACATAAGGCTATAAAAAAAGAGCAGGCGAGCGAGATACATTGGATAACAATTTCAAAAGCACAGGCATAGTGAGCCAAATGGTGTGCAGTAATATTCCACGATTCAATGGTTTTAGCATGTCAACAGAGTGCTTCAATTTATTTAAAATTATCATTAATCAGTAAAAACTGATTATAGTTTATAATATTGAAATGTAAGTATTAAACTACTGGACAGTCGCTATTTTTTATTGGATTTGGAATTGAATGGGTTTATTCTTGGCGAATTGTTCCACAGTGACTGGACATTATTTCAGCAAATGTGAGACTGGGAAGGTATGCTAAACACTTTTCCCTGAGAATACATCGAGAATCAAGTAGGATAGAAATGCCAATGCATTTGTCTGACAGAGAGGTCTTCATTTTTGAAATTAATGCTTCTGGACAAGTGCTGACGACATAATTTGGTAAATCCACTTGCCCAGTTTAAATGATTACAGCATTGCAAAAACAGCAATATAACATACTGATACCTACCAGCATTGCTTAAATTTGCAGTAACTATCTCACTGTCCATTTCCCCAAAGTCAAGGTAATTGTCTACCTTAAATAAATTAAAAGACAAGCAAAATGTGAATAGAAATTGTTCAATGTTTATCATCATCAAAACCAAACAGTAAACTTGCAAAATGTGTTTATTTTCCATAGATATCTATTCTGGCTGCCCAGTACCACATTTGTATTCGAGCTCACAGTGGAACACTTCAAATATTGAGAGAAAGTCCAACAAGGAAGCATTACTACATTGTCTGATAAAGTAATGATGGGGAAAAAGCAGAGGCGTATGTCTTAGCCTGGAATAGAGGTTGTGCTGACTTCATCTCCTATCAGCTGCAGTGTTTTCCAGACCACAGTCTGAAAACCCACAGTCTACAGCCATTAAACTTAAATAATTCCAAACATCTGGGGGCAAAGTCTCATTTAAATACTCTAATCACCGATGCACCTCTCTGGGTAATGTTCTGGTATGGATCGAGAATTGGTTGACAGTACGGATACAAGAAGTAGGAATAAATTGGTCTTTTTCCGTGTGGCAGTCTGTGGCTGGTGGGGTACTACTTAGACCCAGCTGTTCACGATATCTATAAATGACCTGGATGAGGAAACCAAAAATAACATTTTCAAGTTTGCTGATGACACAAAACTGGGGATAATTTTGAGTTATGAAGAAGATACAAGGAGGTTTCCAGGTCATTTAAACAAGTAGAATGAGTGGGTAAACACATAGCACATGAAGTACACTGTGGCTAAATGTGAAGATGCCGGCGTTGGACTGGGGTGAGCACAGTAAGAAGTCTTACAACACCAGGTTAAAGTCCAACATGTTTGTTTCAAACACTAGCTTTCGGAGCACTGCTCCTTCCTCAGGTGAATGAAGACGTATGTTCCAGAAACATATATATAGACAAATCTCCGTCTCGTCATTGTTTGAAATCCGACCCACTACTGTGGTGTCATCAGCAAATTTGAATCGAGTTGGAGGGGAATTTAGCCACACAGTCAAGGTGTAATAGGAGTATAGTAGGGGGCTGAGGACACAGCCCTGTGGGGCACCGGTGTAGATGATGATCGTGGAGGAGGTGTTGTTGCCTCTCCTTACTGATTGTGATCTGTAGGTTAGGAAGTTCAGGATCCAGTCGCACAGGGAGGAGCCGAGGCCCAGGCCACGGAGTTTAGAGATGAGTTGTGTCGGAGTAATAGTGTTGAAGGCTGAGCTGTAGTCTGACATTGGTGCCTTTGTTATCTAGGTGTTCCAGTGCTGGGTGCAGGGCCAGGGAGATGTCGTCTGCTGTGGACCTGTTGCAGCGGTAGGCGAACTGTAGTGGATCAAGGCAATTCGGGAGGCTGGAGTTGATTCGTGCCATGGCTAACCTTTCAAAGCACTTCATAATGATGGATGTCAGAGCCACTGGATGATAGTCATTAAGGCACGTTGTTTGGCTTTTCTTTGGTACGGGATGATGATCGAAGCAGATAGGGACCTCAGATTGTTGAAAAGAGAGGTTGAAGATGTCTGCGAATACCCCCGCCAGCTGATCCGCGCAAGACCTGAGTGCTCGTCCGCGTACCCCATCTGGGCCAGTGGCTTTCCGTGGGTTGACCTTCGAGAAGGCTGCTCTGACATCAGCAATGGTGACCTCAGATACAAGTTCATCCGAAGCTTCCAGGGTGGAGGGTGTGCTCTTGCTGACATCTTGCTCAAAGCCGGCATAGAATGCGTTGAGCTCATCAGGGAAGGGTGCGTTGGAGCCAGTGATTTTACATGCCTTCATCTTGTAGTCCGTTATGTCTTGCAGACCTTGCCGTAGTCAGCGGGGGTCCGTGTGGCTAGCCTGGGGCTCAAGCCTGGTCCGGTACTGTCTTTTGTCATCTTTGATGGATTTCCTTCGATCATATCTGGCTTTCTTGTATAGGTCAGGGTCGCCTGACTTAAACGCCTCAGCACTCAAAGGGCCTCTCCTGCACTGTATTATTCTGTGATTCTCTCCGTAATATTACAAAAGAGACAGATAATTTCTTAGATTTTAATGGCATCAGAGGGAATGGGTAAAAAGCGGGAATATGGCAGTGAGATCGAGGATTGCCCATGATCATACTGAATGGCAGAGCAGGCTCGAAGGGCCGAATGGCCTACTCCTGCTTCTAGTTTCTATGTTTCTCCTGGCTGGGTTATTCAAACAATCCTAACTTGCCAATTAATATTGGTCAAATATACCTGTTTAGCATGCTGGTGCCACTTTGCTGCGTGTGATGTAGGCATTGAATAGTGGACAAGAGTGTCGCATAAAGTAAACACTTTTCAGCTACCAGCTGACATTATCAATCAGTCTTGGGCTCAGCCCCGAGGTCTACACATAAAGGAAATGCTTTCTAATTTTTAAAAATTACATTTTTCAAAATATTTCAGAGAATTAGCGCAAGTAATATATACTGAATTATGACTTCCGGTCCACTTTCTCATTATCTTCTTTAAAACCATTACTTATAATCTTGAAGAAGTCCAATACATTACAGGAAGATGCTCATTTACACCTTGCTGCAAGATCGGCCCTCAAGCCAAGGCTGTTTGAATTTCAAACTTAAAACTACCTGAAAGGGTGGGGGAGGCAGATTCAAATCATCACTTTTAAAGCATCTGGAAAAAAAAATGCAGGTTCTGAGGAAAGGGCCAGCAAGTGAATCCAGTTAAATTGCCTTTGCAGAAAGCCAGCAAGACCCCACAGACAAAATGCCCTCCTCCTGTGCTGTAACCATTCTGACTAGTCCATCCTAATTATACTGTATCGCTTAATTTGCCAAAGCAGCCTACTGTGTGTTGTACAGACAGTTAGCAGGTACTAGATTCTGCCTGTAGGAGGCATGCCTACGTTAAAGAATCTATAAGTAGTCTTTCAACATTAACCCTGAACAAGCAACCTCAGTGGCAGCTTGTCCTGGGACATGGGAGTGGAAAATCTTTAGTCAGCAAGAAACCAATGAAACAGGCAAAGAGGTTGGAATTCTGGCACTGGACATGCTTTGTGACTCACAGTAGAAAGATGTTAGCACTTTACTGCATTTTTTCGTTTCAGGTTTACAATGTTAGTCACTACATTATAAGAAAAATACAATTATAAAGTGACGAGAGAAGCAAAACTTTACATTTTTTTAGAGTCCCCATAAATTGCTCGAAATGTTATTCCATTTTATAACTACAATACATTCATTATACTGCGAAGATAAAATATAATAACAAATATATTCTTGTGTGAAACAATACAAGAGAAATGCATTCTGTGCACTCTACCATAAACATGGTGACAACTGTTCTATATGGTTCGCGCAAACAGGAAACATTTGTGACAAGTAGCACAGTCTAGTATGTAACAGAAAAAAATGTCACAAAGTCTGAACATAGAAGTAACAGTATTCCATGGTTAGTTAGGAACGAAATCAATGATCAAAACATAATTTGTTGTGAGAAAAAATAGTATTCTTTGACATTTCAGTCCTAAACAAATTTTAGCTTCATTTAAAGAGTTTACATAGCAGCTATTACTGTCAACTTAAACAGCCAGGACTGTTCTGTCATCCACCATGGCCCAGGTTTATTTAAAGGAAATCAATGTACAGAGTGCATACTTTGTGAATGCTTCGACATTCTCAAACACATTACACTTCAGCTTGCATTTGTACTTGGCAAGAAAAGTCACAATGCATCTTCAATTTTTAACAAGCAATCTCAAGATCATAGGGAGTTGGTATTCCTGCATCAATTATGTTTTACTAAAAAAAACCTTATCATAACTAAGGTATGAATTGCATGTGCCTGTTAAAGCTTGTAAAAATTGGAAAAGTGATAGGCCATTCTAAAAGGGAGCTCAAGATTACACTTAAATTTGAAATGCTAACTCTACATAGAAAAGTGGAAAATTGCCCAAATATGCCCTACAGTGGTTAGCACTGTTGCTTCACAGCGCCAGGGTCCCAGGTTCAATTCCCGCTTGGATCACTGTCCATGCGAAGTCTGCACGTTCTCCTCGTCTCTGTGGGGGTTTCCACCGGGTGCTCAGGTTTCCTCCCACAAGTCCCCAAAGACGTGCTGTTAGGTGAACTAGACATTCTGAATTCTCCCTCTGTGTACCTAAACAGGCGTCTGAGTGTGGCAACTAGGGGATTTTCACAGTAACGTCATTGTGGTATTAATGTAAGCCTACTTGTGACAATAATAAATATTATTATTATTCACAAATGCAGAACCAGAAAAGAAAAGGAACTCACCCACGGACACAGAAACCTTCCTCCCTGCCACCACCACCCCCAATTCCAAGGACACCCCTACGCGTCCCAGGCAATCCCACCCCCACCCAATGGACACGGAATCCCCCGCAAGAAGCCTCCCCCCAATAGACACAAGCCCCCCCACCCCCCAGGAAACCCCACCCCACTGATGTGGAATCCCTCCCCCACCCAGAAGCCCCCTACCAAAATAATGCAAAAAGGTTAGAATATAGTAGCAATCACCTAGTTAGCATGATTTTTATTGTCTCAATGTTTAGATATTATAGAAATAACCACTCTGGTTCCTCCCTTTTACATTGAAACATCAAACTGCTTAAAGCAAAAAAGGACAATAATTACAATAATAGTAAAAGCAAAAAGGACAGTTGAATGGCCACTTTTGGGGCGAGCACGGTGGCGCAGAAGTTAGCAGTGCTGCGTCACGGCGCTGAGGACCCGGGTTCGATCTCGACCCTGGGTCACTGTCCGTGTGGAATTTGCACATTCTCCCCGTGTCTGCATGGGTCTCACCCCCACAACCCAAAGATGTGCTGTTTAGGTGGTAAATTGCTCCTCAATTGTAACAAAAATTTAAAAAAGGAATGGTTACTTTAACTCTTCCACCCATCATCGAGCACATCAATTCTTCAATCAACAATCGATTCTTCAGCAAAAACAAAACTACGATTTTTTAAAAATCTTTGGAAGATGCTGGGGTTTGGTATCATAACCAGTACAGGCTTGGAGGGCCGTAGGGCCTGTTCCTGTGCTGTATTGTTCTTTGTTCTTTGACACATGCAAATACCGTTACATGAGTTCAAATCAACTATAAACTTCAATGTAAAACTGCAACTACCCTTTCAGGTGCCTCCATGAGCTTCCTCATGAATACCAAAGAATTGCCTTGCTGCATTAAAAAAACTAAATTTATCATATTGCAACTATATCAAATCGTAACTTATAAATGTCATCTGCTTCTTATTCAAAACTTGCCTCTTGGTTGTCCTTGGATGGTGTTCCTTCTTTCTGTACTGAGTATTCTGACCATTCCCTCTGAACTAGTTTGCATTCATCATCTTCTGTTTTGGTGCCATGTTCAGGAGGCAATGCCTTCTGTTTCTTCAGGTCCTCTGGGAGAAAAGTGCAAGCTCATCACTAAATTTACATAGGTAACCATGAGTATTATTCTTATTTCCAAGTTAATTCCATAAAACTGGGTACTAATTTGCACCCAGAAAGTGCGAAGTATCTTTCACTGAATTGTACATTTGAAGAGGAAGTGGGCAGACCGTTGATTCTGCAATCTGAATCAATATGAAGGACGTGTTTTTCAAACAGCGATTATTTCCAAATTCAAACGGTAACTTATAGAAAATACATGAAAAATGGTGAAAGTTGTAGTGCAATATAGGGCAAGTACTGAAATGTTTTAGAATTAGACCCAAAAGATAATCACAAATAGAATGCCCTTTGATTTTAGCCGGAGGCTCTCTCCTGCTAGTCACAGCAGTACAAAATGAAGTCAAATAACCACTTCCAGAACTTTCGCTTTATAACAGACGAACAAACAACAATCTTACTTTGAATACATTTGGGAAGCACAAGTGGATAGCACTGTGGCTTCACAGCGACAGAGTCCCAGGTTCAATTCCCCGCTGCGTCACTGTTTGTGCGGAGCCTGCACGTTCTCCCCATGTCTGCGTGGGTTTCCTCCGGGTGCTCCGGTTCCCTCCCACAGTCCAAAGACGTGCAGGTTAGGTGGATTGGCCATGATAAATTGCCCTTAGTGACCAAAAAGGTTAGGAGGGGTTATTGGGTTATGAAGATGGGGTGGCAGTGAGGGCTTAGTTGGGTCGGTGCAGACTCGATGGGCCGAATGGCCTCCTTCTGCACTGTATGTTCTATGTTCTACATGATTTTGTTGTCTTTGATGTGATCCAAATAATAAGGCCGCAATTTCGCAGCCGTGTTGATCGCGGTCACAAATCCCATAATGGCCGCTAAGTCTCGCAAGCAGAAAAAATGAGATTTGCGCTAGCGAGGATTCAGTTTGAGATCTTCCTCATCCCCTCCACCGGCAATGTCATGCCCAAAAAGGGCATGAACTTGATTTCCATAAATTGCGACATGTTTGCATACATTTACTGGGCACGGCGTATCTTCTCTTCCAGCCAAGATGAGCGAATCACTACTCGTTTCCAAAATGAAAATCAGTTATGATGACCACATCAAGGGCGCACAGGTAAGTTAGTTCCCGGGTGGTGAGGGACATGGCATTAATGTGGCAATATCAGGGTGTCAGAGCTAGGGGAAGACCCTTTCGGGAACCCCATGGAAGCATTCCATCCATCTCCCAGGCATCACAGCATCAAGCAGATTATTCAAGAAGGAGTCTTTATATTTACATTTATGGACCAAAAATTGCATTGGTTCATCAGCTAAATTAATGATGTTACTTTAGGAGGGAAGTTAACAGCAAAAACTTATTCTTCACCAAGTGTTCAGCGTGGGTGTGCATGTAACAGTTGTCCAGGAACCACATAGTTTTACAGTTTTCTTCAAGTCCAGCTGCCTGACAATGCACACGTGCCTCTGATACAAAATGGTTATAAAACCAATTGTGAAACATGTTACTGTTTACCCAGGCTCTCTTATATTAAGGGCGGCACGGTGGCACAGTGATTATCACTGCTGCCTCACAGTGCCAGGGATTCAAGTTAGATTTTGACCTTGGGTAACTGTGTGGAGTTTGTATATTCTCACCGTGTGTGTGTGGGTTTCCTCCAGGTGCATTGGCACAATCAAAGACAGTCAACCTATCCTCAGCATCCTTAACACCCGTTGATAGACTCTCTTCAGCTGTTGTTAGCATTTCACCAGAACAGCCTTGATTCGTTAGCATTGTAAAACTGTTCGGGCGAATGGCTTTCGTCTGAAATTAGCAAAGCAACTCATCAATGGGTTTTCCAGCGGTGTCATGGTCTGCAGAGGCTTTATCACCACAAACGTTCAAAAATTTAATACCGTGACACTTCTTGAATTTCTGCAAACCAATGCTTCACAATAATTTGCACAACGGGTCCAGTTCCACATTTCAACTGAATGAAGAGGCTGACCTTGTCCTTGAGCTCTCTGCTGATTGGTGACATCTCAGCCAGATTGTGATATTTGGATCCCAATACGTCAGGAGAGGAGTTTCCGTACGGCAGGATAAACATGATGCTTATGAGAATTCTTGAGCGTTTCAAGGAAATTCGCTTTAACAGACACTCATTGTTTTCCTGCCAGATGCAGACCCTGTTTCATCTTTCATTGCCAGTTCAAAATGAGCACATAATGCTTTAGAGCTGTACCAGTAGAGCCGACACTGTTCGAAATGCACTTGCTACTCTTCTGGTGCTTAAAATATGACCTATTTTGGAAATTTGTTTTCTAATTAAGAGCGCATTCTGCGAGTTGCCTCTGACTGGGTGCAGATCTATTATACACAGAGTAGAATTTGTCCATAAATGCATAGAAATAGCTCACTCCACTAACTTCTGTCACTGAAACGCCCACTGCAACTTCTAATCTATGGTTCATGCAAAATCAAATAATAAAACTGGGTAGTGCTCCATAGGTCTGGAACACCGGATTTGGTTGCCAGCATAACACTCACTCCATCATTGGTAAACGTAAAAAGATGCTGCTTCAGGTAGGGGTCATCAGATTTCTTGAGATATTGAAGAAGATACTTTACAATTGTATCCGCTTTTTGATCTGGAGTTAAATCAGATCTAAAAACATGGGACAGGATTCTCCAATAATGGGGCTATGTCCCCACGCCAGCGTCAAAACACGGGCGTTTCACTCTGGGACTTTCCTTAAGGTTCTCCAATTTGCAGGGGGCTAGCAGGGCCGGGGAGTCTTGTTGCAGCTCTGGCTGTGGATATGGGGCCCTGCACTTCCGATCGGAAGTCCACACATGCGCATGGCAGCAGCCTGTGGCGGCCGCCCCGTGCAACAGGGCAGACTCAGCCCGCAGAAAGGCACCAGGAATTAGATCCCCCTGAGATCGCGCACGCCCGCGGATCGGTGCCACCCCCCATCACCTGGCTGTGTGTGTGAGGCCCCATCCAGTGAAAGGTCCCCCCGCACACCCCCCACGGACTGAGTCCTCAGCCGCCGCCGGCCGTTCCTAACAGGCAAAACATGGTTAGAACCACACCGTCGGGAACTCGGCCAGTTGTCCTCGCAGAATCAGCGCAGGGGCCTCCGTCAATGGACCCTACCCGCGCCACGTAGACTGCGCACGCGCGATTCGTGGAGATTCTCCGGGGACTGGAGAATCGCGGGAGTGGCGTCACGCCGGATTTCGGCGTCAATGCCCATTCTCCGCCCCCCCCACCAATTGCAATTTCAGCACGGAGGCTCGAAGAATGCCGCCCAGCAGGGGCTGAAATCCTGAAATGCAATTGGGAGAATAGGTTCCGACGCCAAAGTCGAGACAGGTAGTGTGGTGGTGAGGGTGGTGTTGGGGGGGTAGGGATTGACATACATGTCACGGGGAACCGAAACTCAGCAGAGTCTCACTTCCTCGCCCGCGACTAAATTCCAACCCAGCAACCTCCCTCTCCTCCGAGCCGCAGGCCACATCCAGGGCTCTCTGCTCTGCCATCGCGAGGGGCCCCAGATTCAGCGGTCGCCCTCCAGTCTTCTCCTGCTCCCCGCGGTAATGGGCGGACTTCTCCTGGGGGGGGGTTGGGCAAACAGAAAACGACAGTGTTAGACAATCTGCCGCAAGCAGCCAGGGGGAAGGTGCCCACGAGTGCCATTCCGTCTGGTCCCCATTTGTGGGCACCAATGCTGAATGGCGCTTACCCGAGGTGTCCGAAGCGAAGGAATGAATTCCAAAGCCAGAGGTACCTTGGGAATTTGCACATTAGAGTCAGACTAACTGTCTCGCTCTAATAATCAGGTTTGCCAAAAAGTGTTTCCGCCCACAATGAGCGGCATTTACATCGCAACATCTCGCAAGACCGCATTGAATCTTGCGAAGCGTTGCGAATCAGGTAAGTCCCGGGAGCGGGGACTCCCGGTTTTCATCGGCCATGGTGCGTCATGGCGAGCTACTTTTTAGGGTTAGCACGGCCTTTGGATCGCGCCCTACGTATACACACCTCAAAATCATGAGTGAAAAATGGTGGGTAGGTGCAAACACTTTTATCCAGTTGTAAATCAGACTGGTCTAATTAGCCACTGACACGGCACTAAGTTAGAAGAGAGAACGTGCATCTGGCGAGTTGTGATTTTAATGAGTATTCATGACATGCTATTATATGTAAATTGCATTCCCGACAGGGATCAGCAGGAAAGTCGATCTGCCATGAGACCACCATAAAAGCCCTGAGGGGAAATTCCAACTTGTTTTTCCACCATCCGATTTTTGGCCTCATGCCTAATTTTGTTTTTCAGCCCACCAGAAATCCGGCTGCTAGTGGGAGCGAAAAATTTATCCTCCAAGCAGGCCCCGCTCACAAAACTCTCCATGCTCCCCAGAGTGAATTAATCTCCATTGGGAGTTTCCACTAATTGTGTTCATTTATAGGCACAATGACTTAAATAGGTTCATTTTAAAAGGTTTCACCTGGATTATTTTCCATTTGCAAAGGAACCGAACATGCCAATTTAACTAGAAAATAATTTTCTATATATTTTGTCATGTTTCAAAGAATCCCAATCCCTACAGTGCAGAAGGAGGCCATTCAGCCCATTGCATCTGCACTGACCCTTCGAAAGAGCGCTCCACCCAGGTCCACCCACGCCACCCTATTCCCTTGACCCCATACATCCTTGGACACTACGGGACAATTTAGCATAGCTAACCCACCTACCCTGCACATCTTTGGACTTTCATCGTTTAAAATCAGGGTAGTCGCAAGTGGTGAATTGACACGGATTTAAAATGATTATTTTCTTATGAGAAACCCTTTTTCAGTTAAATTAATTAAACTTTACCATGTTACCATCTTTAAAATATGTCAGGGATTGACTTCTAATTTAAATTATTTTTTAATATGCTGACTAATTACACAATTTCATTGCAGATTTTACATTGGCGACATGCAAATAGGATTGGCCGGATCCTATAGCTGGTGAGGAGGAACACCTTTTAAAACAAATGCAGTGCAGACATTATTTGCACTGGAATTACCAATTATGCCCAAAAAGGGAAAGCATCTCTCTATGCTTTCCTCATCTTCATCCATCATTTAATATTCATCTTCTGACGAAAATGCTTACCTTTTTTTAAGTGCATAAACGATTTCAGGAATTCAGCATACGTTTGCTCATGGCTGCTACAAAATCTATCCAAAACATCAAAGACTATTAATCCTTCCTCCATAGTTTGGGATCCAAACACAGCAGGCATATCGAATGCAGAGATATTTAATCTAGAATACATAAGGAGGGTGGGAATAGTTAAATGAAAGATATAAAATATGTACCTGTATATATTTTGGTTAGTGGTGAAGCGAGGGCACTCAACACTAGTGTCAAAGAACATTGCCCACAAAGATCCAGCAACCTCTGTGGCAGGTATTTCACCTTCCTGCCGACAACTATCGGGGAGTCTGAATTCTGTCAGTGTCCAGCAATATTGCTGTCATCAGAAAGGTTAAGGAACCAATCACATTGAAGGATTCTCACCAACAGTCAACTAGGAAGTAGCCAGTTCTGATGAAAGGTCATCGAGCTCATTCTCGGTTTCTCTCCAATAGGTGCTGCCTCACCTGCTGCGTATTTCCAGCCATGTTTTTGTTTTTAAACCAGGAAACAAAATCTAGTGATTATCCTTCATTTTTTAATCACTTCACAGCAAAATAAAGGTTAGGATGTAAGTAGGACTTTGAAAGAAAGCAAAAAACCATAAACAAACTTTAAAACATTTTTTTTAAATCGTTGGAATTTTTATAATAATGAATTCCATCTGTAGAGACTTCAACACAATCTCTGGAGGAGCATGGAATCATTGACCGGAACTTCAGAACTTCCATGTAAAATTACAAATGTGAGGTTGCCAGAAGATTCTCTCAGGAAACTGGACATCTTCAACATCACTTAAAGGGATTGAGCACCTATAAAGGATAGGTGCACTTTGGCTGCAGACATGAAGAGTCATCTTCAAAGGGATAATTTGACTGCAAGGGGTTTAGGCAGAGTACCCCTGATGCAGACAGTGGACAGAAGAATGGAAATCCTAGTCTCTGTTTGGGGCAGGAAGTCCTCCAGATTACACCTTTGCTACCAATGAAAAGAGGGTGCTGATGAGGCCAATGCCAGGAACTTATCTTCCAGGTCATGACTACAATGCTGGGGGGAAAAAAAATCAATGAATTGACCAGGTTGTTAAGGGAAGAATACTGCTCTCTAATTATCTGCTCACACCTCTAACCTCACTATGCACAATACATCCTACCCTGTTTCTCTTCACACTCCCATAATCACTCCACCATCTCCTCTTCATGTTCACACACTCACCACTATTGCAACCCGTGTTTTCCCACACCCAACATCTTAGACACTGCATACCAACTATTCAATCATGAGGGCCAGTTTAGCTCGGTTGGCTGGATAACTGGTTCGTGATGCAAAGCAAGGCCAACAGTGCGGGTTCAAGTCCTATACCAGCTGAGGTTATTCATGAAGGCCCTGACTTCTCAACTTTGCCCCTTGCCTGAGGTGTGGTGACCCTGAGGTTAAATCGCCACCAATCAGCTCTCCCCCTCAAAGAGGAGAGCAGCTTATGGTCATCTGGGACAATGGTGGCTTTATTCAACCATGAAAAGCAACTTTTAAAAAATAATGTCTCACAAGAGTGCCCCTAAAGCAGCAGGTGTAAGACCCTAATTTGAATATTTTT